>NW_027252615.1:0-23084 GCF_044704955.1 Pristiophorus japonicus | reverse complement strand
CGTCCGATGGTTGTGAAAGACGCTATATAAATGCAAGTCTTTCTTTTCTTTCTTTAAAACTCCCTGCCTTGCTGCTTTACACGTTGTCTTTAACAGCCTCCTCAAAACCACCATCTTAGGGCAATTCGGGATGGGCAATATATGTGGTCTTGCCAGCGACTCCCACATCCCGAGAAAAATGCATTTAAGGGGTATCTAGATAAACACATGAGGGAGAATGGAATAAAAGGTTATGTTGACAGGGTTAGATGATGTTGGGTGGGCAGAGGCTCGTGTGGAACATAAATGTCGACAGCACCTCGCAAACCCACGATTTCTACCATCTAGAAGGGCAAGGGCAGCAGGCGCATGAGAACACCATCACTTCCACATTCCCCCCAAAGTCCAGTGGTCCATCTGTCCAATTAACATCATGAAAACAGATTATCTGGTCATTATCACATTGCTGTTTCTGGGAGCTTGCTGTGCGCAAATTGGCTGCCGCGTTTCCTACATCATCATCATCATAGGCAGTCCCTCAGAATCGAGGAAGACTTACTTCCACTCCCAAAGTGAGTTCTTTGATGGCTGAACAGTCCGATACGAGAGCCACACATTTCCTACATTACAACAGTGACTACACGTCATTGGCTGTAAAAATGCTTTGAGTCGTCCGGTGAAAGGCGCTGTATAAATGCACGTCTTTCTTTTATTGTTGTATCGTGTGACTACCAGGATGGTAGAAGGCGAATTACATGGGCTTTGGTCTTTTTTTCATCCAGCAATTCCTATGTTCCCCCTTCAGCATCCAAGTGTTTCCTAAATTTTTCCAGGGTTCTCATCTCCAGTCTTCTTGGAAGTCCATTCCGCATGTTAACCCGTCTTTGTTGAGTAGTTGAGGCGATTAACAGAGGTGCGATTAAAGGAAGGCTAGATAAAGACAAGAGGGTGAAGGGTTATATAAACATAGAAACATAGAAATTTACAGCGCAGAAGGAGGCCATTCCGGCCCATCGTGTCTCCGCCGGCCGACAAAGAGCCGCACGGCCCTCGGTCAGCAGCCCTAAAGGTTACATATAAACCTATGAACAATGACGGAAAGGCAAAGAGCACCTAGCCCAACCCGTCCCACCTCACACAAATGCGACACCCCCTATACTAAAACATTCTACACTCCATCCCAACCGGAGCCATGTGATCTCCTGGGAGAGGCAAAAACCAGTTAAAAACCCAGGCCAATTTAGGGAGAAAAAATCTGGGAAAATTCCTCTCTGACCCATCCAGGCGATCAAAACTAGTCCAGGAGATCACCCTGGCCGTATTCTATACCCTACAGTACTTACCATTATATCTGCTCCGTCCAACAAAAGGTCATCCAGTCTAATCCCAATTACCAGCTCTAAGTCTGTAACCCTGCAGGTTACTGCACTTATATGCCCATCCAACCATCTCTTATGTTGATAGGGTTAGATGAAGAGTGATGGGAGGAGGCTCAGGTGGAGCATAAACACTGGTATGGACAAGTTGGGCCGAATGGCCTGTTTCTGTGCTGTATGCAATCCATGTAATTTATAGGAAGATCTTGCTGATAACAATTTGAGTTGACCTTTCACTTGTTTGAACCTGTGCTTCCACATCCCCTTGTTTAACTTGAAGGAGTATTTCCGCTTATGAGTTCCCCTCTCAATCACTTCCTTTCAAGACTGAAAGCCAAGTGGAAAGCTACAGTGATCAGAATTTTAAAAAATCGTATTGGGGTTCATATGACACTATTTTCTAGTCTCATTACAATGATTCTCGATATTATTCTATGATTATAAAAAATGAAAGAAAGAACTTGCATTTATATAGCACCTTTCATGACCTCAGGACGTCCCAAAGTGATTTACAGCCAATTAATTACTTTTTTGTTCAATTCATTCACAGGATATGGGCATCGCTGGCAAGGTCAGCATTTATTGCCCATCCCTAATTTCCCTTGATTGGCATGATAGGCCATTTCAGAGGTCAGTTAAGAGTCAACCACGTTGCTGTGGGACTGGAGTCACATATCAGCCAGACTGGATAAGGGCGGCAGATTTCCTTCCCTAAAGGGGCATTAGTGAACCAGATGGGTTTTTACAAGTCGGTAGTTACACGGTCACCATTTCTGAAACTAGCTTTTGAAGTGTAGTCACTATTGTAATGTAGGAAACACAGCAGACAATGTGCGCACAGCAAGCTCCCACAGACTGAAATGAAATAAATGATCCGATCAACTGTTTTAGTGATGTTGGTTGAGGAATAAATATTGACCAGGACATCGGGGAGAATTCCCCTGCTCTTCTTCGAAATAGTACCATGGGTTTCTTCATGTCCACCTGAGAGGGCAAATGGGGCCTCGGTTTAATGTTTCATCTGAAAGACGATTCCTCCGACGGTGCAGCACTCCCTCAGCACTGCACTGGGAGTGTCAGCCTGGATTATGCCCTCAAGTCTCTGGAGTGGGACTTGAACACAGAACTGTCTCAGTCAAAGAGTGCTTCCCAGTGAGCCAAGGCTGACACCTTAATGTGGTAGTTACTAAGGAGCAGTGCAGTGTGTTGCAGTAGCAGTGGGCATGGTAAAGCAAGGGGGATACACATGTGGTTCCCCGTAGAATGAAGCCCCGATCACAGCCAGCTTGCCAGGGAAGGCAAAAGCAGACAGAGAGGGGAGAAAAATCCTGAAGGCCATAGCGCGCCTCCCAACAGCTGGATGTGGAGGCCCAGCTGGAAATAGGAAGGACTGAAGCAGGGAAGACATGGCAGGGGGGCGGGGAGGGGGCAGGGAGGGGGGGAAACGCACAATTCTTTTCAAAAAATGAATTTCAAGTGGACTGTCACTCATCCAGGACTGCTGCTTATAATGTGGGCGGGCTGACCAGACAACAGCTGCACATTCCCAGCCACCTCCAGTTTGACCCCATTCCCCAGGCAGTGCGTGGGACAGAGGTAGATGGATCATCTCACTATCTCGTCACTCAGCCCAGCTGATCCGGACTGAGGTGGGACTAACCGGTCAGAGTCATCCGTAAAAAAATATATACATACAGTTTATTTCTCAAGGACCCTCCTAAAGGGTCCACTGTACTCTTGTTAAATCAAGTAACTGGCAAAGCCCACTCCCCTGTTTCTTTGCAAGAAATCGTAGAGCTTGAAGGAGTAAAGATCTTCGAACAATTTTTCTATTAACAGCAAGTTACCGTTCTGGGACAAGTTTTTTTTTGGATCAGAAGGAAGAATGGAAATATGGAATGCTCACAGGAATTCAGTAATACTGTACTCTGTAAGAGAATGTTGGAAAATCTGGGGCTTGGTTCCTGGTGGGACTGGCTATAGTGGACTGCGAGAGAGTTTTAACATCTTCAAGGCCTCGAAAAGAAAAAAGATTTGTATTTATATAGCGACTTTCAAGACCACCGGATGCTTTTACAGTCAATGAAGTGCTTTTGGAGTGCAGTCACTGTTGTATTGTGGGGAACGAGACAGCCAATTTGCGCACAGCAAGATCCCACAAACAGCAATGACCAGATAATCTGATTGGCCCAGGACACTGGGGATACCTCCCCTGTTCTTCTTCGAAATAGTGCCATGGGGTCTTTTACGCCCACCTGAGAGGGCAGGCGGGGCCTTGGTTTAACGTCTCATTCGAAAGACGACACCTCCAACAGTGCAGCGCTCCCTCAGCACTGCACTGGGAGTGACAGCCTAGATTTATGTGCTCAATGACTTGAACCCACAACCATCTGACTCAAGAAGCGAGTGTGCTACCCACTGAGCCACGGCTGATAATCGCCAATGCATCAGTTAGGGTGCGACATTTGACCTCAGTTCTTTTAGACCTGGTGGCGGGGGCGGGTGAATTCAGCCAGGGTTCCCACTCCTGATTATGTTCTGGTATCATCTTGACTAAATAACAAACACTTCTTTTAAATAACAACTTACATTTGCATAGTGCTCGTTACATACACACTAAAGATCTCAGATCGCTGTGCAGGCCAATAAGGAGCGGTTGACCCCTGCGAGTTCCCATGAACCCCATCCCGCTGCTAAAACCAAGGATTGCCCTTGGAATTGAGTGCCACCTAGTGGACTACTGCTCCACCTTGGAACTCCTGATGTATATAATCAAAGGATCATGTGACATGACAAGTTCCTGTAGAAAGCCATCTTGTAGTCTGTGTGTTTGTGATGTCGTAAAGATATCACAGCCCTCTTAGTGCTACGAAATCCCAGATTCACAGCGCTCTACTCGCAAACTTCAGGACTAGCCCCGCCAGTCCCGAGCACCACCCCCCCACCCCCAGTGCTACTAAACCCCAGCACCCTCTCCTCCTCCATACTGCTAAAGTCCACAATTATCCACAGTGTTGCAAAACCTCAACACCTCAGGACCTCCTCCCTAACTCTGGGACTATCTCTCTCATGCTGGAAACACCATTTCTCAGAACTTTAAAAGCTTCCACAGGACTTACAGCAGGAGGTAGGGATAGCTTGTGTGGATATTCTCTCCCCAGATACCTGCCTTGAAACTTATCTTGCTTGTCAACTTGCTGTGGATCCTGCACTCCTGGCATTAAACTTCGAGGACCAGACATTTTTTCCATTGAGGCCAGGAGGAGAGGGTCCCCAAAACTCTCCAGCTCACAGCCGGCCCATTTAAGGTCCCAACAACCACAGCCCTCGAGCACCGCACTCAGTCTTGATTGTGTGTTTATCGACACTTGTGGCAAGCCATTCAAGGGGAAGGGCATCTCCACTGGGTCCGATCTGTCCTCGCCCAGCATCTACGCGCCCGTGCAACTTTCCAGCGGTGGTCAGGGATAGCGACCAGGAATGAGAATCGTGCTTGACTTTTCCCGTTCCCGGAATCAATTATAGAGGACCCTGATATCATCTAACTCAGCATAGGCCAGGAACTCAATCTGCGAAATGTTGGACTATTTGGGACCACACCACATAGTGTATTAACCCACTGATTCAATGTTAGCACTCTCACCTTTAAGTCATGGACATGGGTTCAAGGCCCTCTGCGCAGTCTTGAGTACATAATCCAGCCTGACACTTCAGTGCAGTACTGCCGTGTGACATGGGTTACATGGAATGTACAGCACAGAAACAGGCCATTTGGCCCAACTAGTCCGTGCCAGTGTTTATGCTCCACACCAGCCTCCTCCCGCCCATGGTCATTTCACCGTATCAGCAAATCCTGCTATTCCTTTCTCCCTCATGTGTTTATCTAGCTTGCCCTTAGATGTACCTGTGCTAATCGCCTCAACTAATCCCTGTGGTAGCGAGTTCCACATTCTCACCACTCTTATGGTAAAGATATTTCTCCTGAATTTCCTATTGGATTTATTCGTGACTATCTTATAATTATGGCCCCTCGTTTTTGGTGCCCTCCACAAGTGGAAACATCTTCTTAATATCTACTCTATCGAACCCTTTCATTAAAAAAAAACTTGCATTTCTATAGCACCTTTTACGACCATTGAGGGAGTGCAGCGAAGGTTCACCAGACTGATTCCCGGGATGGCAAGACTGACATATGAGGAGAGACTGGATCAACTGGGCCTTTATACATTGGAGTTTAGAAGGATGAGAAGGGATCTCATAGAAACATATAAGATTCTGACGGGACTGGACAGGTTAGATGCAGGTAGAATGTTTCCGATGTTGGGGAAGTCCAGAACCAGGGGACACAGTCTTAGGATAAGGGATAGGCCATTTAGGACTGAGATGAGGAGAAACTTCTTCACTCAGAGAGTTGTTAACCTGTGGAATTCCCTGCCGCAGAGAGTTGTTGATGCCAGTTCATTGGATATATTTAAGAGGGAGTTAGAAATGGCCCTTACGGCTAAGGGGATCGGAGAGAAAGCAGGAAATGGGTACTGAGGGAATGATCAGCCATGATCTTATTGAATGGTGGTGCAGGCTCGAAGGGCCGAATGGCCTACTCCTGCACCTATTTTCTATGTTACCAGACGTCCCAAAGTGCTTTAGAGAATGAAGTACTTTTTGAGGTGCAGTCACTGTTGCAATATAGGGAACGCAGCAGCCAATTTGCACACAGCAAGCTCCCACAAACAGCAATGTGATAATGACCAGATAATCTGTTCTTGTTATGTTGATTGAGGGATAAATATTGGCTAGGACACTGGGGATAACTCCCCTGCTCTTCTTCAAAATAGAACCATGGGATCTTTTACTTGCACCTGAGAGAGCAGATGCGGCCTTGGTTTAACATCTCATCCAGAATACAGCACCGCACTGGAATATCAGCCTAGATTTTTTGTGCTCAAGTTCCTTGGAGTGGGACATGAACCCACAACCCTTCTGACTCAGAGGCAAGTGTGCTACCCACTGAGCCACAGCTGACACTGTGGTCAAAACATGTGGGTTGACAGATCTAGGAGTCAAACTTATGACTGTCTGGTCGGGAGTCTGACCAACTCATTTGAACAAATGGGTCCAAGAGATTTTGCATTTGTAAATACAAAAGCAACAGCACAGCTTTACATCACACAAATTGCTTAATAATAATAATCTTAACGACGTCTATTAGGTCGCCCCCTCAGCCTTCTCTTTTCAAGAGAAAGAAATTCCAGCCTGTTCATCCTTTCCTGATAGGTATCATCTCCCAGTTCTGGTACCGTTCTGGTAAAGCTGTCAGAGCTGCTATCTTTTGGATGAGATGCTAAACCAAGGCCCTGCCTGCTGCTTGGTTACACATCAAGATGCCACGGCACTGGAGCAGCAGTGAGGTGCACGAGCTGGCAACCAACACCTCTGAAACAGATTGAACTGGTCACTCTCAGTGCTGTTTGTGACACCCTGTGAAGCACAGACCAGCTGGCGTGACTGCCCATCGAACAACAGTCACTGCACCTTGAAAACAATTCATTGGTTGCGAAGCACTTGGGAATTTCCTAAGGACATGAGAGGCGCCATTTAAATGCAAGCATTTTCTTTCTTTAAAACAGCTTGGTATATGTGGTACCTGTAACTTTCTGGCACAGGCACGACAGGCCAAATGGCCTCCTTCTGTGTTGCAAGATTCTATGTGCCTCATCTGCACATAGAGGCTTTTTACTGTCACATTGAAGTCAATGCACTGGAGTTTTTTGCTGAGGTAACAGACAGGGTTGATGAGGGCAGTGAGGTAGGTGTAATGTACATGGACTTCCAAAAGGCGTTTGATAAAGTGCCACATGATAAGCTTTCCAGCAAAGTTGAAGCCCATGAAATAAAAGGGACAGTGGCAGAATGGACACTAAATTGGCTAAGTGACAGGAAGCAGCGAGTAGTGGTGTTTTTCGGACTGGAGGGAAGTATACAGTGGTGTCCCCCAGAGGTCGGTACTGGGACCACAGCTTTTCTTGATATATATTAATGACTTGGCATTGGGAGTACAGAGCACTATGTCAAAATTTGCAGATGACGCAAAATTTGGAAGTATAGTGAACAGTGAGGAGGATAGTGATAGACTTCAGGAGGACAGTGACAGGCTGGTGGAATGGGCAGACACATGGCAGATGAAATTTAATGCAGAAAAGTGCGACGTGATACATTTTGGTAGGACGAACGGGGAGAAGCAATATAAACTATAGGGTACAATTCTGAAGGGGGTGCATGAACAGAGAGACTTGGGGGTATATGTGCACAAATGATTGAAGGTGGCAGAGCAGATTGAGACAGCGGTTAAAAATGCATACGGGATCCTGGGCTTCATAAATAGAGGCAGAGAGTACAAAAGCAAGGAAGTTATGATGAACCTTTATAAAACACTCGTTAAGCCTCAACTGCAGTACTGTGTCCAATTCTGGGCACCATACTTTAGGAAGAATGTGAAAGCCTTAGAGAGGGTGCAGAAAAGATTTACTAGACTGTTTCCAGGGATGAGGGAGTTTAGTTATGTGGATAGATTAGAGAAGCTGGGATTGTTCTCCTTACAGCAGAGACGGTTGAGAGGAGATTTGATAGAGGTGTTCAAAATCATGAGAGGTCTGGTCAGGGTAGAGAGAGAGAAATTGTTCCCACTGGCGGAAGAGTTGAGAACCAGAGGACACAGATTTAAGGTGATTAGCAAAAGGTGACACGAGGAAAAACATTTTTATGTGGCAAGTGGTTAGGATCTGGAATGCGCTGCCTGAGAGGGTGGTGGAGGTAGACTCAATCGTGGCTTTCAAAAGGGAATTGGATAAGTACCTGAAGGATAAAAATATGCAGGGCTACGGGGAAAGTGCGGGGGAGTGGGGCGGGCTGAGATGCTCTTGCAGAGAGCCGGCACGGGCTCGACGGGCCGAATGGCCTCATTCTGTACTGTAACCATTCTATGATTCTATAGCTGTATAGAGCAACCTGCTAAAATAATGAAGAAAAACACAAGTAAAGAGAAATGTGAGACTGCTCAGACACATTCAGAATGCAATTTTTTCCCGAAATGTTAATTTTTACATGCAATTTTGTGCTATGGATTTTGCTGGGGAGGTTTTTTTTTTATATACAGAGTCCCTAAAGGTTAGGTTTCACACCAGTGAAAATAAACTAATATTATCCATCTGCGGAAATCTCATCTAACAGTCCAGACGCCGCGCTCATATTGTTCTCTGGAATAGTTATAAAGCTGAAACTCCAGGCCCCTGCAATAAACACAAGTGTTCCAGGTGGTGTATTCCAGAAATACCTCATCAAAAAAAGACCCTCCTTCTCTTCTCTCTGTCGGTACCTATATGCTTTGACAGTAGATATATACACCCACGCATTAATATAAAATATATGGTAAAGTATATATTTATAAGGTATTGTGTCTAGCGATGCACTTCCTGTAGGTGCCACGCTTAGTTCCTGTAACATGCTCCCCGTCACATTTTGTTGATTAGCCAAAAGTAAAACAGCAGCAAATCAAACTGAAGGGACATGAATCAAAAGTGAAGGAAAGTCGATGGAAAAACTCCCAATGAGGAACAGCTAAGCACTTATGGAAACAACCTGACTAGAGGAACCAACAATAAAAGACAGAAAGTGAACCAACTGAACCAGCCCTCAAAACACTTATTGAAAAATGTTAATTTGTCCTATTTTTCTTTGTAACTGAAGCTTCTAACAACAACAACAACAACTTGTATTTATATTGCGCCTCTCACGTAGAAAAATGTCCCAAGGTGCTTCACAGGAGGGTCATGAAACAAAATTTGACACCGAGCCACATAAGGAGAAAGTAGGGCAGACGACCAAAAGCTCGGTCAAAGAGGTAGGTTTTAAGGAGCATCTTGAAGGAGGAAAGAGATAGAGAGGTGGAGAGGTTTAGGGAGGGAGTTCCAGAGCTTAGGGCCCAGGCAGCTGAAGGCACAGCCACCACTGGTTGAACGATTAAAATCAGGGATGCTCAAGAGGCCAGAATTAGAGGAGCGCAGACATCTTGGGGGGGTTGTGGGGCTGGTGGAGATTACACAGATAGGGAGGGACGAGGCCATGGAGGGATTTGAAAATAAGGATGAGAATTTTGAAATCGAGGTGTTGCTTAACTGGGAGCCAATGTAGGTCAGAGAGCAAAGGGGTGATGGGTGAGCGGGACTTGGTGCGAGTTAGGACATGGGCAGTCGAATTTCGGATCATCTCAGGTTTGCGTAGGGTAGAACGTGGGAGGCCAGCCAGGAGTGCGTTGGAATAGTCTAGAGATAACAATGACTCTAAAAATCCAAAATAAGGTTTGAAATATCAAAAAGACTTTCAAAAATTACATATTTTACAAAATTGGGATGAAAATTTACCATAAAGTTGTTTTGCATCTTTGATCTACTTGAGGGCCTCGACCTCTCTCAGAAGCCTGTGTTTGGATTTTCTATTTTGAGCCAGAGTTATGACTTCATTATCTGAAGGCAGATACCACAGTTAGAGCACGTGTAGTGGGTGCAACTTTTCCAACTGTGGGATCTGCCTTCAACTGACTAATTCATAACTCTGGCTAGAAATATCAAATCATGCAGATTTCAGGAAGCATGAAATCTTTGTCGGGAAAAACATATCTACTAACAACAACAAGTTGCTTTGTCAAAATAATTGGAGGAAAAGCTAAAAGTGTAAATTTCCAAATAAAAATTATTCGGGCAAGGTTTATATTGAGTGTTTTGTTTAAACAGTGTGTGTGTGAGAGACCATTTTCCCATAAGGAAATCCTTCTGACCAAGCTTTGACATAAGTCTCAGGTTGGGAATCAGCATCCAGGAGTGGGAAAGGTGTCAATCCAATCCAAATCAATGGCAGCTGGTGGCAAAAGTGGTATGTAAGGTAGACCACCCTAAGTGGAGGAAGAGCATCCGGGAGGGCGCTGAGCACCTCGAGTCTCGTCGCCGAGAGCATGCAAAAAACAAGCGCAGGCAGCGGAAGCAGTATGCGGCAAACCAGTCCCACCCACCCCTTCCCTCAACGACTATCTGTCCCACCTGTGACAGAGACTGTAATTCCCGTATTGGACTGTACAGTCACCTGAGAACTCACTTTTAGAGTGGAAGCAAGTCTTCCTCGATTTCGAGGGACTGCCTATGATAATGAGTATAATTGAACTCTCGGCACAAAGCTTAAATCCAATTCCAATCATTTGATTCACTAACAAAGTGTTGTCAATGCGTTTTGCCCCAGTGCTCTCTATTACTGACTGTGCATGGTGACTGTATCCACTACTCAATCCAGTGCTCCTTCTTGGCATTTCTCTTGTGGGAGAAGGAAGTGCGGTGGTCGGCCACTGGAGGTCCACAGGGATTTCTTGGGATGGTGGTGGTTCTGTACCTCCTCCTGCAGGGTGACAAGATGGCCCTACCACTGCAGTCTGATACTGTGGTGACTGCCCTTGCCCACCAGCTTTCTGGTTGTGCGTGGGTTCACGTGAGCTGGGGAGGCTGTGTTTGAATGGATGGAGAGCCACCTTAAGAGGCAGCCCCCTCATCCCTGTTGACTCCTGCCATGCGTCTAATACTGGACACTCCCTCGGCAAGTCGTGCTGTTTGTGTGGGGGAAGACCGTAGGGTTGCAACGAGGTCACTGATGTCCTGCATCCACATACTGTCCAGTATGGTGAATCCAGACAGCCGACACACAAACATTGAAGCCCGAGATCTCTATAGCATAGGACTTGAGCACAAAAATCTAGGCTGACACTCCAGTGCAATGCTAAGGGAGTGCTGCACTGTCAGAGGCATCGTCTTTCAAATTAGATGTTAAACCAAGGCCCCATGGGGTTGTAAAAGATCCCATGGCACTATTTCGAAGAAGAGCGGGGGAGTTGTCCTGGCCAATATTTATCCCTCAATCAACGTCACTGAAACAGATTATCTGGTCATTATCAGTATCAGCTGTGCACAAATTGGCTGTTGCTTTTCCTACATTACAACAGTGATTATACTTTAAAAGTACTTCGAGATGTCCAGTGGTCATGAAAGACACGATATAAATGCAAACCTTTCTTTCTTTCTCTGTTAAGGGAGGTTGTGCTATAGATATCCTGGGGTTTCTCCACACTCCAAGGTGTACTGCAATTCTGTGAAGTGGTCACACATCACCGCCCAGAAATATTAGCCATCACGCTGGGTGCAGGATGCTTTGCACATTCTCAAATATCTCAGTGAATTGTTGGTGCTCATAAAGTGGCATCCAATTGTAGACTGGTCCTGGATATCAATAGGAACAGGAGTAGGCCATTCAGCCCCTCAAGCTTGTTTCCACTGCTCTGATAAAACAGCAACGCATACGCTCATCTGCAACAGTTATGAGCGACAGAGGAAGCATGTAGGCGAGTTTCCTACTGATAGTGCTAGACAGGCCAAAGGGTTCCCTAAAGATGAGCAAGTGTCCAGCTGTTGGTAGAGTTGTTAGAGTTGAGAGTATGCTTTGCTGTTATATCAGAGCAGAGTGTTAAGTATAGAAGAACTCCACAAGACTGAATACTATGAGCTAAAAGTGATGTGACCTTAATCTCTTTAATACAACTCCTGAGTGCCTAAGCAGCATGGCAGACAACCTTTTATACTCCCTTGCACGAGGTGTGCAGGTGACCCTCGGGCCTCCAACAGTTGCACCCTCTGGTGGCAACTTTTACACAGTTACAATGTTTACATACATAACACAGGAAAGAGCAAACTTCAGCAGATCGTAAAATAGGAACAGGAGGAGGCTCTTCAGCCCCTCGAGCCTCTTCCGCCATTCAATTAGATCATGGCTGAACTGTATCCTAACTCCACCTAGCTTCCTTAATTGCGGGTTACCGTGGCAATGGTGCAAAACTTTTTTTTTTCCATATTGTGATCTCCAGACCAAAGACAAAGATTGACCTGATCCATCCCTTCAAACCAAGACAGCCCAGACAGCTGCCTTCTGAGAAGGGTGATCCTCTGGGCGAAGGCTGGCAATTCTCCTTTGGCTCACCTCCCTTAGCTACTGCTTCCGGGGCTCTTTCACACAAGTGGAGCAGCCTGCCTTCACCCTGAGCCCAAGCAGACTCCAGAAACATTCTGAAAGACCCAACTAAAGAAGAATGGCCAAACAGGAAGTGTCCTGAATCTCTTTAGAGAAGTAGCTGCTGCTATTGCCTTGGATATGCTGTCCCAGCTCCCCAGACTCCACAGCCCCGGCACAAGGCCCAGTCAACACTGACAATCCTCCAGAATTATTTAATGGAAGGAGAACCTCGGAAAACCCCCTCCCAGCAACAGTGGTACGAGATGGGTCCATCAAGGTGGAACGCTGATGCATCCTTAGCGGGAAATACACTCTATAGGAAAACAAATAATAAGTTAGCCTTTATTACAAGAGGATTGGTGAATTTTTGGGATTCTCTACCTCAGAGGGATGTGTAGGCTCAATTGTCAAGTATATTCAAGGCACAGATCGCTAGATTTTTGGATATTAAGGGAATCAAAGGATCTGGGGATAGTGCAGGAAAGTTGAGTTGAGGTAGAAGATCAGTCATGATCTCACTGAATGATGAAGCAGGCTCGAGGGGCCAAACGGCCTACTCCTGCTCCTATTTCTTATGTTCTTATGATTGGAGTATAAGAGTAAAGTCTAACTGCAATTATATAGGGCCCTGGTGAGACCGCACCTGGAGTATTGTGTACAGTTTTAGTCTCCCTGCCTAAGGCAGGATATACTTGTATAAAATTTATACAATGAGGGAGTGCAACAAAGGTTCACCAGACTGATTCCTGGGATGGGGTGATTGACCTATGAGGAGAGATTGAGTAGACTAGGCCTATATTCCCTAGAGTTCAGAAGAATGAGAGGTGATCTCATTGAAACATATCATATTCTTAGGGGGCTTGACAGAGTAGATTCCGGGAGGATGTTTCCTATGGCTGTGGATTCTAGAACTAGTGGTCACAGTTTCAGGAAAAGGGACCGGCCATTAAAGACTTAGACGAGGATAAATTTCTTCACTCAGAGGATGATGAATCTTTGGAATTATCTACCCCAAAGGGCTCGGGATGCTTAGTCATTGAGTCATCATCATAGGCAGTCCTTCGAAACGAGAATGACGCTTCCACGCCAAAAAGGATGAGTTCACAGGTGTTTCAATGAAGGACCTAATATTCCAGATCCTGAACTACATCCTGAAGGGTGGAAGATGCCTGTGCGTGGATTTTTTTAACGTGTGGTGACCGTTGCACACCAGCCACCACACAGGCTTGACAGAGCTAGGTCTTGGTCCAGTGGCAAGGATTAACCAAGACAACTGGAGACCTGCTCTGCTGCATGGACCTAGCGTGCACATATCGCAGTGTGGGCTGGCCCGTGCCTCTGGCCCCGAACTCACGCCTCACTTGGGCCCTGATCACATCCCACCACAGTCACTCGCCGCTCCTGCTGTATCTGCCCACTCTCCAATCACCAACCTGGACCTTGACGACATCACTCTTCGCTGCCGTCGCCCTCCTGCACCAGCTCGCGCTGCTTTCTGAAGTGGCATGCCTCCTCGCTGCTCCCGGGGCCTCCTCGCTGCTCCCGGGGCCTCCTCGCTGCTCCCGGGGCCTCCTCGCTGCTCCCGGGGCCTCCTCGCTGCTCCCGGGGCCTCCTCGCTGCTCCCGGGGCCTCCTCGCTGCTCCCGGGGCCTCCTCGCTGCTCCCGGGGCCTCCTCGCTGCTCCCGGGGCCTCCTCGCTGCTCCCGGGGCCTCCTCGCTGCCCCCGGGGCCTCCTCGCTGCCCCCGGGGCCTCCTCGCTGCCCCCGGGGCCTCCTCGCTGCTCCCGGGGCCTCCTCGCTGCCCCCGGGGCCTCCTCGCTGCTCCCGGGGCCTCCTCGCTGCTCCCGGGGCCTCCTCGCTGCTCCCGGGGCCTCCTCGCTGCTCCCGGGGCCTCCTCGCTGCTCCCGGGGCCTCCTCGCTGCTCCTGGGCCGCACCTCGGCTCCTTTTATGGCCCCGACCTGCCGCTGTTGTTCTCATGCAATCGTTGAGTATAATCAAGGCTGAGATCGACAGATTTTAGGACAACAACAACAACTTCTATTTAGAAGTTGACTCCATGGGAATCAATGGGTCGAGTTGAGGTCGAAGATCACCCATGATTTTATTGAATGGCGGAGCAGGCTCGAAGGGCCAAATGGCCGACTCCTGCTCCTAATCCTTATGTTCTTATAGCGTTAGTCCCAGCGTGGGGGAGGAGAACGGTCTTGCTTGAACCTGCAAGCTTGAAATACATTTGCTGATATAAGCGGTGTGTGCATTAAACGTGGGTTCATCCTACCCCTGAGTACGTGAAATAACTCGTTTGCATTACAATGAAAAATGATGTCCAAACCTTAGGAGGAAATCTAAGCCAAGAAACTACTGAGTGCAGCATTTTTCTATGAATCTTTTATGCATTTTGGATCAAATTCCTTTGCTATTTTAACCGAGGCAATAATGGGTTAGCACCTCCAGTAAATTGGCACAGGGATTTGGTACAAATGCTTTAAACTTTCATAAACTAACACCCCACAGAGTCCACGGGTGATAAAAGCATGAAATATTTTAAGCGCCTATTGAATAAACGCCCAATATAATCCCGTCTCGAAGCGTTTTGCCTCTGTTCCCTCGACAGGAGTTTTCTGACACGAAGAGACATTTAGGTTGAATTATTTCCGCGCCATATTTTTCAATTTTCCTCCCCGTTGTCCTCAGAAGCTGTTGGTGGCGCAGTCCCGGGAGCCTGCGGGTACCTCGCCCATGTCATTACTTAAAGCGTGAATCTCGCCCGTTTATTCAACTGGGAAGGGCATCACAGCTGAGTTTGATTCTGCCCTCTCCTGGCACCCACGCACGTTAAACATTCACGCACCAACCCGAGGGGGCACGAATTTCGTTCTGATCTTGAAATTACGCTGTGTAAATATTAAATGTTCAAACAAGTTATGTTGAAACGCTTGACATCTGCATTGAGGCGTAAGTGAAGGAAATTCCGAGACGCCAAGGTTAAGTGTTGATATTCTAATGCTCGCCCGGCCTAACTCCCAAGTCCAAAAGAAGAGGTTAAACGCCCAAATCACCTGGACATTAAACAATTGTACCATCAGTATAAAAAGTCGCGTTCCCCCCACTTCTTCCAATAAAACTAGCGGGTGATTCAATGTAAAGGTTTTTTTTTAATCCTTATTGCGTCTGATAGAGAGCACAGTAAAAATGTTTGTAAAAGTGCAGCACACTTGAGATAACAAATAAAACGGCGGTTGTTTGCACAGTAAATATTTATCTAAAACTTCACGATAGGGGAAGAGAGGCGGCTTTAGATGCCGTGTCTTCCCTCTAAATGAAGTACATTTTTTTAAATAAAATCGAATGTGCAAAGAAGCAGCAAAAATCATAACTTAAACTATGGAATTCCCATCCATCTCTCCCTCCTCCCGCTTTATAACCGGCCCGTTCTCTTGCCTCTTCTGCAGTGCATGTTCGCGGGAGGCGGGCTGAGACAACAGCCCGGGTCGCTTGAAGAATGCGCACCTGTGGTTTCTGCTCCAACGCCACTTGCGAGGCTTTTTTTTTTCACTCCAGGACGACCGAAAGCAAAATAAGCAGAAGTCTCAGAGGGGAGTCACGGGCCAGCACCAGCAACCATAAAACTGTGAGGGTCTTCCTAACAGGAGTATGAACAATGCTGCCGCCTCCCCTAGCAAGATAAATATTTGTATTGTGTACCCCATATATATATAGGCTGCTCAGAAAGGGATTCGACACCAGAGTCCCTTATAAGATAAAAAAAAACACACCCCATGCAATTTCCACCGTTTTCTTCATAACATTCACAGGGCTTAGAGCCTGTGAATCTCTTGCAAAGATAACAAAATTATTTGTAGGAATGCAATATACATAAAATACAAGCGAAGAAAAAATAATTCCATGTTCTGCTCTTTCCGTTATAGAACTTGCATATTTTATGCATTTTAATATTATAAAGTATTACATCAAATGTAAAACGTGTGTAATAAAACAATTGCAATTTAGCAGCCTGGGTTTTTCCCATAGTTTATATTTATAAAAGTCGCATGCAGAGCACAAATACAACCATCGATTTTACTAATTAAATGCACAATATTATAAGCACCATGGAGATCAAGGGGAGGGGAAGAAATCTCCTCGATTAATTTATACCATAATATTTATTTCAAGAGCGTTTTAAAAAGCACTCTGATGATGTTTTATGGAACTCTTTAAGGGAGAGGTTCGTCCGCTGGAGAAAGCGGGAAAGAGGATTAAATATATATCTTCACAAACCTGCTGAGAATCCATGGGTGGGGAATTGTGTCGAGGACTCGGCTCATTCTCTCATTACTGGACTCCTGCGGCGGTGAGTATCGGCGCAATAGTGGAGCGAATCCCTGGGGTTCCAGTATGTGATTTAAGAAGGGAAATTGAGAATTCTGGACCGGTTTATTTCCAATTTTGATCGGTTTCACCTGTAGGGCTCTGTTTTAAAGCTGAAACCAAATGATGTATCTCCCCTTCAAAGGCCCGTGACTGAGCTGCCGGAAACTATGGTTAAATGGCCTGATTTGTAAACTAGTAGGGTTCATTGGCACTCTGATTAAATAGCCACACGGTTCAGGGCCAGTCGATAAGATCGTTCGTAAAGTTTCGAAGCCCGCCGTTTTAGTGAGATACCCATAGTGGGAGACCAGAGGGAAAATCTGGGAATACTGGAAGTTCTGAAAGTGAAATTCTAGGAGGAAGGGAGGGGAATAAAATAACCCTAAGCAGGCCGGTCAGTATCCGATAGGGAGAACGAAATAAAAGATGATTTTGTTTTCAGATGCTGATCCGGGTGTTGTGTATTTAAGTTCAGGAGACGGGTGCCTTTGATTCCTGGCTCTGTGTGTATCTGTGTAACCTGCACTGTGGTCTTTCTGTGGTCCCAAACCTCACTGCACCACGGGCAGGGAACGAAACAAATAGCAGAAAAGGCAGCCAACACAGCAGTGAGCAGTTCAGCCCAGCTTCAGAAACAAAACATCATAAGCCATAAACAATGAGAAGGGTAAGTGGGGCTGCTGGGTCCTGAGATACTCGGGTCACCGAAACAGAAACACCTTCCTGCTCGCTCGCCTGTCCCACTTTAGGGCGCGACCGTCACATTCAGCAGCTAACGGTTTATGCAAAAATCAGGTGGAAATTAAGTTTTAATCTCAACAGAATTCAATTCTCCGTCACTGTTACCAATAAATGCGCCCGTCTATCGAATATTGCAGTGTGTACTTGTACATGTGCGCTTGTAAACAGGTGTCTGTGGCCCTGGGTGTGTGTGTGTGTGTGTGTGTTTGTATGTCTGTCTGTGCCTGTAGAATATGTGCATGTATTTGTACATATGTGTATTTGCCTTTTTAAAATTGATTCTCGGGATGCCAGCATTTATTGCCCATTCCTAATTGCCCTTGTGCTGGTGATGGGCCGCCGCCTTGAAGTCCATGTGGTGAAGGCACTCGCACAATGCACGTTTGGGTTTGTGTACTTGTATATATCATTGTATATGTATGCATATATGTGTATATGTTTGTATTAAAATAAACTTTCATTTCTTAGCGCCTTTCACGACCGAAGCGCTTTACAGACAATGAAGTATTTTCAAGTGTAGACACGGTTCTAATGTAGGAAACGGGCAGCCAATTTGCGCACAGCAAGTTCCCACAAATAGCAATATGTGTATATGTGTGTTTTTGTATGTATATTTGTGAATGTGTGTTTGTATTTGTGTATGTGTTTGTGTGTATATTTTGTGTATGTATATGTGTATATTTTGTGTATGTGTGTTTGTATTTGTCTATGTGTGTTTGTATCTGTATATATTTTGTGTATATGTGTATGTGTGTTAAATCAATTGTGTTGCCTCCACTGTTAATATTTGCCGCAATGTTAACGCATGAACCCCTCACACAAAGATTACAAGGACCATATCCTGGCTCAATTGGTCATCATTTAATCCACTAACACTAGAAAGTTTAGAGAAACCGGATTTGAAATACAGACACCGTCACAGGCAATGCCTGGTGTGTGCTCGCTGACATTTCTAATTCCGCTCCGCAGCTTGAGTCTGTAATGACTTCAAGGTGCTTGTACCTGATCACCCGCGGTACACTGTAGGGTATATGTCTGTATGTAGCTAGATAGATAGCTCAGTTTCTTGTTGGTTGCAACACACACAGCGGAATTGGCAGCAGTTAATGACAGATGTGGTTAGTAAACTAGACAGTGCTCGAAAAGTTCCTCTTTCCCAACTTTACTTCTCCGTCCCACACAAGTTACGTATATTAGAGCTCACACAAAATGTTAAGTGACAAACTGCAGATGAAATGGCCCCTGGGTTCAAGTCTCTCAATTTTGTTTAGGTTAACATCATTTGTCCCTTTAATGTAAATGATGCATTAAAAAAATTGATCAAGTCTGCAAACCGAAACAAATAGTAACTAGTCACCAGCTAGGGTAGGACACATAAAATGGTTTACCTGTGTTTTTGTTTCCTCTTGAACAACTTTCTACTGAAATCTTAAAAGGTCAGTATCCTGTGAGGGGAATCAGCCCAGGCAGAGCACACTGGAGAGCTCGGAATCTGTTTTCTATAATACCAGAAGGCTGCGCGCACACACACACACACACACACACAACCTAGGTACCCTGGAACGGAAACCCAGCTGCAATATTTAACAGACGCGGGGAGCTGGGGGAATAAGCACTTGTAAATTAAAATCTCCGAGTAACTGGAATGAGACGCACGGTTTGGGGAACTGGCTGCGTGGTGCTGGAAGAAATCCCAGGCACAGACATACGCACCCCGGCTGCAACCTCCGGCAGGAGAAGCCAGGGTTTGCTCAAAAATAATCATGTCAGGTGTTTACATTTTAAAAAAAAACAATGCAGCGATTTTTCAGTTTGGAGATAGTTGAGACTGGATTCCAAGCCCTTCTAATGTACAATTTTAAAAATATTCCCGTTGGTTGCTTTTGACACATAATTGATAAAATTATTGATTGCTCTCGCAGGAGGCTGGGGTGGGGGGGGGGGGGGGGATGAAGGGTTCGTCCTATTGGCTTCTGCAGGGGTTGCGCGTCGCTCCAAGCCCCTCCCCCGGGTTATAAATGGATCTTTTGGGTCTATCACAACAGATTTGAATGACATGAGATCAGGGGGTTTGCAGCGCTCTCGGCAGCTGTGGCACCGTTTGCACCAGCCACTGGGCAGAGAAGGGGCTTATTTTTAGACGTGCTGTTCCTTTAGGAGGCTCCAGGCAAGGACCTCCACTGAGAAGCTGCGTGGTCGCTGACACCCGGGGAGGGAGGAGGGGTGGGAGGGAAGCCATATAGCCATAGCCATGGCTTTCACCATGTTGAGACCTGTCGCCGCTCGCCATTTCTACCCGGACATCAGCTTGCATTCGGACGACGACGAGACCAAGAGCGAAAGTGACGCCTCGGACCAGTCGTTTGACTGCTGCGGCGGGGGCTCGGGCAAGCGGAGGAAGGTGTCTTTCCCCAAAGGCACAGTGGTGGTCAAGCACCGGCAGGCGGCCAACGCCAGGGAGCGGGACAGGACGCACAGTGTCAACACCGCCTTCAGCGCCCTCAGGACTCTCATCCCCACCGAGCCGGCCGACAGGAAGCTCTCGAAAATCGAGACCCTCCGCCTGGCTTCCAGCTACATCTCCCACCTGGGCAACATCCTGCTGCTGGGAGACGAGTGCGCGGATGGTCAGCCGTGCCTGGCCACGGTCTACAGCAGCCAGAGCGAGTTTGAGGGCTCGCAGCCCAGATCCATCTGCACCTTCTGCCTGAGCAACCAGAGGAAAGGGGTAGGTAGCATTTCCCTCGGGAGTGGAACCAGATTAGAAACAACAACAAAAAAAAGGGGGCTATCTGGAATTGAAATGGAAAATGTTGGGAATACACAGCATGAAGGAGAATGAATGCGCACAGAAGGAGGCCATTCGGCCCATTGTGCCCGTGCCGGCTATTTGACAGAGCTATCCCATTAATTCCCCTCCTCCCACCCCCCTCTCTTCCCCTAAAGACCTTCAATATTTGTTTTTTTGCTTTTTTCACGTTTATATCCAATTCCCTGTTGAAAGTTACTTTGCACCTGCTTCCACCGCCCTTTCAGGCAGTGCATTCCAGGTCCATCTATCCAAAGGAAGATGATTTGGGGTTCAGTAACTAGACAGCACAACACCAATACTGACGTGACCTTTATGAAGTCTGAACCCCTCAGTTTGTCGTGAATTGCTGAAAGGATAAGTCTCAGGTTATCAGGAGACCAGAATTCATATAGAAATATATATTTTCAGTGTCAGCTGTGGTTCAGTGAGCAGCACTCTCGCCTCTGAGTCAGAAGGCTGTGGATTCAAGTTCCACTCCAGGGACTTGAGCACAAAAAATCTAAAATCTAGGCTGACACTCAGTGCAGTGCTGAGGGAGTGCTGCACAGTCGGAGGTGCCATCTTTTGGATGAGGTCTCCATCTGCTCTCTCAGGTGGACGTAAAAGCTCCCATGGCAGTAGCTTGAAGAAGAGCAGGGGAGTTATCCCCGGTGTCCTGGCCTCAATCAACATAATTTTTTTTAATGATCTGGTCATTATCACATTGCTGTTTGTAGGAGCTTGCAGTGCACATATTGGCTGCTGCGTTTCCCACATTACAACAGTGATTACACTCCAAAAGTACTTCACTGGCTGTAAAGCGCTTTGAGATATCCGCTGGTTGTGAAAGAAGCTATATAAATCTAAGTCTTTCCTTTAAAAAGGCAGATGCAAATGATATATTTGTATCTGTCTTTGTGCTGTTCCCAAAGTATTTCAAATGAACCATGATCTTATTCAGGATCAGCCATGATTTTATTGATTGGCGGAGTAGGCTTGATAGGCTGTATGGCCTATTCCTGCTTCCAGTTCTTATGAACTGGTCAGTCTACAGTGAAAGATTCAGCAGGTCAAAGCTAATTAAAGAACCAGCTAAGGGCCATTGCTTTATATGGGGGTCCTGAACAACAGCTTGCATTTATTTAGTGCCATTAACCTAGAAAGTCACCCCAAGCAGCTTCAGAGGTTTGAGGGAAATGGATGCCAAGACAAACAAGAGACTAGAAGGAGGACCAAAAGTTTGGTCAGTGAGGTTTACCCCACTATATAACTGGTTGGATCAGTTTCTGTATCTCCCAGTCCACCAACACCTTAAATTTAAAAATTCTCACCCTTGTGTTCAAATCCCTATATGGACTTCCCCCTCCCTATCTCTGCAACTTCCTCCAGCCCTACAACCCTCTCCGAATTCTGTGTTCCTCCAACTCTGGCCTGTTGTGCATCCCCCACTCCCTTCACTCTGCCATTGGCGGCCGTGCCTTCAGCTGCCTAGACCTAAGCTCTGGAATTCCTTCCCTAAACAACTCTGCCTCTCTGCTTCTCTATCCTCCTTTTAAGACCCTCCTTTGACCCGTCCTAATAGTCTAACATCACCTTCTTGGGATCAGTGTCAACTTTTGTCTGGTACTTTACTGTGAAGCATCTCGTGATGTCTCCCTATGTTAAAGGTGCTATATAATTGCAAGTTATTGTTGCATCTGCTGCGAGAAATACACGGTTTAGTATTAATAATTTAATTTATTTTGGAGTAAATAGTTTTGTTTGGTATTATTTCTGTTTGAGGTTATTTTCACATTTTATTTTGTTGTGAATTTCAAATTTGTTCTCAAATCTTAAAGCCATTTTTGGGAACGATTAGTCAAAGATTCAGAATCAGACTTGACCATGCGAGTAGTGAGCTCGTAACTGAATTTTATGATGGAGTAATGGACTGGATCCTAGTTAAAATAATGCAGCCTGGTGTTTTAGTCAGCTTCAGAACTTATATTCCAACATACCACTGTGTATTTGTTACAACTGCTGGTTAAAGGACTCTTTCCAGATTAGAGCTTCAAATGTGATGGCATTTATACCAGCGGTACAGGCACAGTGCTCATATTAAGAACAAAGATACTAATCGCCCATTAATTCTCACTCTCTAACTTTAAACCCTTGGACTGTCATTTACAACATCATATTTTAACTATCAAAGAGTTTTGTTGGTACAGCCAATAATTAGAATGTACACAATAACTCACCTTCAAAAATAAACAAACAAGAATGGTGAGGACTATCAGTTTATATAGCATATGTGTATATTTTATTTTTAAATGTTATTGCAAGTGATTAACTGCTATATAGATGTTTGCATCTATATGGCTCCTTATCCTTATTATGCTGTAAATGACAATACAAGAGTTTAGAGAGTGACTCCTTCTTATATCCTCATTCTTTCTAAGTGCTTCCAATGAATTGGTTTTGGAAACCAGTGCACGTTGTGATGTAGCCAAACATAAATACTTTTCAGGAATATTTTGAGGTTTTAGTCTGTCTTAAGTTAAAGAAATTGATGTAACACATTCTGTAGATTTATATAAAAATAAAACAATGTAAATTGTGTTATGAATGTGGTAATGGATCAGTAATACAATTGATATATAATGCCTCTTCCAAGTATTGACTTTAGGATTTTAAAACACTGATATCTGTAAAATCTAAACATTATTTCCTGCAATTCTCCAGCATACA
>NW_027252614.1:780825-863957 GCF_044704955.1 Pristiophorus japonicus | reverse complement strand
CCCGGCCCATCGGGGGCTGTAACCTGCAGAGGAGCGAGGCGAGCGGTGCCCACGACCGGAGGAAGACAACACGCCGGGCTGAGTGTTTCCTCTCTCTCGCGCGCTCTCTCTCTCTCTCTCTCTCTCTCTCTCTCTCTCTCGCCCCTCTCTCTCTCTCGCTCGAGTCTGTTGCTGAAAAGATTTGCAAAGTAATGTGAAGGTTGTGTGTTTTTTTTTTCTAAAATAAAAACGATGACATTTGCGGTGGGAGTGACTTTTTATTTGTTTCGCCCCCCTCCTCCCTCCTCCCGATATCCGTAAGATACAGAGACAGTGACTGTTTGTGGCACTGAGCCCTACACACACACACACACACACACACACACTCAGCAGGAACGCTCCAGTATCCAACAATGGCAACGTGTCGTTGCAACTGGACAACTGAATGGGACATCACCCAGATCCAGGTCGGGTGATTGGAGTGTGGGCAGGTACTGCAGGAGCGGCGAGAGATTGGAGAGGGACATGATCGGGGCCCAGGAGAGGCGGGGGCCCAGGGGCAGCACGGGCCCAGCCCACACTGTGTGCGATATGTGTGTGCTCACTGGGTCCGTGCAGCGGAGCAGGTCTCCAGTCGTCCTGGTTAACCCTTTGCCACTGGGCCAAGACCGAGCTCTGTCAAGCCCCGTGTGGTGGCTGGTGTGCAACGGTCACCCCACGTTAAATAAATCCACCCACAGGCACCTTCCACCCTTCAGGATGTAGTTCGGGATCGGGAATATTAGGTCCTTCATTAAAACACCTGTGAACTCATCCCTTTTTGGCCTGGAAGCAAGTCATCCTCGTTTCGAGGGACTGCCGATGATGATGATGTATTTGTACAGCGCATTTAACGTAGTCAAGGCACTTCACAGGAGTATGAGAAGATAAAAATTTGAATCCGAGCCACATAAGGAGAAATTAGGGCAGGAGAGGCAGGTTTTAAGGAGCGTCTTGAAGTAGGGGAGAGGTGGAGAGGTTTAGGGGAGGGAGTTCCAGAGCTCGGGGCCCAGGCAGCTGAAGGGCCGGACACCGATGGTGGAGCGATTATAATCAGGGATGGTCAGGAGGGCAGAATTAGAGGAGTGCAGACATCTCGGGCGGTGGTGGTGGTGGTGGTGGGGGGTGGGGCTGGAAGAGATTACAGAGATAGGGAGGGGCGAGGGCCATGGAGGGATTTGTAAACAAGGATGAGAATTTTGAAATCGAGGCGTTGTTTAACCAGGAGCCAATGTAGGTCGGCGAGCACAAGGGGTGATGGGTGAGCGGGACTTGGTGCGAGTTAGGACACGGGGGTAGTGAGCACAGGGGGTGATGGGTGAGCGGAGACTTGGTGCGAGTTAGGACACGGGGCAGCCGAGTTTTGGATCACCTCGAGTTTGCGTAGGGTAGAATGTGGGGGCCCAGCCAGGAGTGAGTTGGAATAGTCAAGTCTAGAGGTAACAAAGGCATGAGTGAGGGCTTCAGCAGCGGATGAGCTGAGGCAGGGGCGGAGACGGGCGATGTTACAGAGGTGGAAATAGACGGTCTTGGTTATGCCGTGGTGGGATTTGTATTCGTGTCTCCAGATCATTAGTCGAGGCCTGTGGATTACTAGTCCAGTAACATAACCACTATGGTGATGACACCATACACCTACTCTCTGCTTTCAGCCTTGAAGGCAGCTCGCTATCCATTCTGCTACTTGACCCCGGACTCTGCATTCTATTATGGGGTACCTTGTAAATCAAAATAAATTACACTTACTGCATTACCCACTTGCCCACTCTCTCTGTTACCTCTTCAAAAATTTCAGTGAGGTTGGTTAATCAAGACTTTCCCTTTTGAAATCCATGCTGACTATTCATTACGATATTTTTGGTTTTGAGGTATTCTATTTTCTCCTTTAGGGAGGGGTGTAGGGGCTAGAGGAGGTTACAGAGATAGGGAGAGTTGTAGCGGCTGGAGGAGGTTACAGAGATAGGGAGGGTTGTAGGGTCTGGAGGAGCGAGGTGCAGTACTGAGGGAGTGCTGCAATGTCGGAGGGACAGTACTGAGGGAGTGCCGCACTGTCGGAGGGGCAGTACTGAGGGAGCGCTGCACTATCGAAGGGACAGTACTGAGGGAGCGCTGCACTGTCGGAGGGACAGTACTGAGGGAGCGCTGCACTGTGGGAGGGGCAGTACTGAGGGAGTGCCGCACTGTGGGAGGGGCAGTACTGAGGGAGCGCTGCACTGTCGGAGGGGCAGTACTGAGGGAGTGCTGCACTGTGGGAGGGGCAGTACCGAGGGAGCGCTGCACTGTCGGAGGGGCAGTACTGAGGGAGTGCTGCACTATCGGAGGGACAGTACTGAGGGAGCGCTGCACTGTCGGAGGGACAGTACTGAGGGAGCGCTGCACTGTCGGAGGGGCAGTACTGAGGGAGTGCTGCACTGTGGGAGGGGCAGTACTGAGGGAGTGCTACACTGTCGGAGGGGCAGTACTGAGGGAGTGCTGCACTGTCGGAGGGACAGTACTGAGGGAGTGCTGCACTGTGGGAGGGGCAGTACCGAGGGAGTGCTACACTGTCGGAGGGGCAGTACTGAGGGAGTGCTGCACTGTCGGAGGGGCAGTACCGAGGGAGTGCTGCACTGTGGGAGGGGCAGTACCGAGGGAGTGCTACACTGTTGGAGGGGCAGTACTGAGGGAGTGCCGTACTGTGGGAGGGGCAGTACCGAGGGAGTGCTGCACTGTCGGAGGGGCAGTACTGAGGGAGTGCTGCACTGTCAGAGGGGCAGTACTGAGGGAGTGCTGCACTGTCAGAGGGGCAGTACTGAGGGAGTGCTGCACTGTCGGAGGGTCAGTACTGAGGGAGTGCCGCACTGTCGGAGGGGCAGTACTGAGGGAGTGCCGCACTGTGGGAGGGGCAGTACTGAGGGAGTGCTGCACTGTCGGAGGGTCAGTACTGAGGGAGTGCTGCACTGTCGGAGGGGCAGTACTGAGGGAGTGCCGCACTGTGGGAGGGGCAGTACTGAGGGAGTGCTGCACTGTCGGAGGGTCAGTACTGAGGGAGTGCTGCACTGTCGGAGGGTCAGTACCGAGGGAGTGCTGCACTGTCGGAGGGTCAGTACCGAGGGAGTGCTGCACTGTCAGAGGGTCAGTACCGAGGGAGTGCTGCACTGTCGGAGGGTCAGTACCGAGGGAGTGCTGCACTGTCGGAGGGGCAGTACTGAGGGAGTGCTGCACTGTGGGAGGGGCAGTACTGAGGGAGTGCTGCACTGTCGGAGGGTCAGTACTGAGGGAGTGCTGCACTGTCAGAGGGTCAGTACTGAGGGAGTGCCGCACGTCTCGTGCATGTCACCGCCCCACGAACGGTGTAAGGTTTTTGCTTTCCTTGTCCTTACTACAGTTCTTTGACTCTGGGATTCACAGGAACAAAATATACACGACACAAAAGTATTAGATTATTAAAACTAACACAACACAGACAAAACCCCTTATAGAGATTTGGTTGAAACGTACAATCACCCCATCCGGCTGGTCATCCCCGATGTCATAAGAACATAAGAAATAGGAGCAGGAGTCGGCCACCTGCCCCTCGAGCCTGCTCCAACATTTAATAAGATCATGGCTGATCCGATCATGGACTCAGCTCCACTTCCCCACACGCTCCACATAACCCCTTATCCCCTTATCGGTTCCCTTGTCGATTGCGGGCCCCGAAGCTGGGAATGACCGGTCCCCGTTCGTCTTGACCTGACTGCCGCAGTCCTTGAGAGTGAGAGAGTGTCTTCCTGTGTGATTCCCTGTCCATGTCCTTCCCTCTTAAAGTCTTTTTGTCACAAAGTTCTTCCCCCCCGCCACCCATCCACCCTGCAACCGTTATTTCAGTTGCTGGGCTTCTGAACGGCCAACGTTCACACATCATCAACCGGTAATTCAACCAGCGGAGATGTGCAGTGTCTGCGGGATTGAAAATGACTCTTCATCTTTGTTTCCCGCTCCCTGAAATACACATTTAGTGTGGGTTCCCCTTACTGTTAGGTCGCGAGAATCCTCCTCAACTGTCTTCTTCCTGTGGCCGAGGAGCTCCTCCCGGAGTCACAGTGCAGATTCCGTCCCCTACGGGGCACAACGGACATGGTTTTTAGAGCGCGACAGCTGCAGGAAAAATGCAGGGAGCAGCATCAGCCCTTATACATGGCCTTCTTCGACCTTACAAAGGCCTTGGACGGTGTCAACCGCGAGGGTCTATGGAGCGTCCTCCTCTGTTTCGGATGTCCCCAGAAGTTTGTCACCATCCTCCGCCTGCTCCATGACGGACATGCAGGCCGTGATCCTGACCAACGGAGCCATTACAGGCCCAATCCATGTCCGGACCGGGGTCAAGCAGGGCTGCGTCATCGCCCCAACCCTCTTCTCAATCTCCCTCGCTGCCACGCTCCACCTCACAGTTGACAAGCTCCCCGCTGGAGTGGAACTAAACTACAGAACCAGTGGGAACCTGTTCAACCTTCGCCACCTCCAGGCCAGGTCCAAGACAGTCCCAACCTCTGTCGTCGAGCTACAGTACGCGGACAACGCCTGCGTCTGCGCACATACAGAGACTGAACTCCAGGATATAGTCGAAGTATTTCCTGAGGCGGCCGAGAGCTCGGGCCTTACACTAAACATCCGTAAGACAAAGGTCCTCCAGCAGCCTGTCCCCGCCGCACAGCACTGCCCCCCAGTCAGCAAGGTCCACGGTGCGGCCCTGGACACCGGGGACCATTCCCCAAACCTCGGGAGTCTCTTATCAACAAGGGCAGGCATTGACCACCAGATCCAACACCGCCTCCAGTGCGCCAGTGCAGCCTTCGGCCGCCTGAGGAAAAGAGTGTTTGAAGACCAGGCCCTCAAACCTACCACCAAGCTCATGGTCTACAGGGCTGTAGTAATAGCCACCCTCCTGTATGGCTCAGAGACATGGACCGTGTACAGCAGACAGCTCAAGTCGCTGGAGAAATATCACCAACGATGTCTCCGCAAGATCCTGCAAATCCCCTGGGAGGACAGACGCACCAACATTAGCGTCCTCGACCAGGCCAACATCCCCAGCATTGAAGCACTGACCACACTCGACCAGCTCCGCTGGGCAGGCCACATTGTCCGCATGCCCGACACAGGACTCCCAAAGCAAGCACTCTACGCGGAGCTCCGTCACGGCAAGCGAGCCCAAGGTGGGCAGAGGAAACGTTACAAGGACACCCTCAAAGCCTCCCTGATAAAGTGCAATATCCCCACTGACACCTGGGAGTCCCTGGCCAAAGACCGCCCTAAGTGGAGGAAGTGCATCCGGGAGGGCGCTGAGCACCTCGAGTCTCATCGCCGAGAGCATGCAGAAACCAAGCGCAGGCAGCGGAAGGAGCGTGCGGAAAACCAGTCCCACCCTCCCTTACCCTCAACGTCTATCTGTCCCACCTGTGACAGGGACTGTGGTTCTCGTATTGGACTGTTCAGTCACCTCAGGACTCAGGTTAAGAGTGGAAGCAAGTCTTCCTCGATCCCGAGGGACTGCCTATGATGATGATGAATGGCCCTGTTTACTGCGTGTTTGAAACGAGTTGTTGATACGTCAAGTGATTGATGGCCCTTCTTGGCAGCGTCACGGAGATTGGGATATTAAATGCTGACTGTCTGGGTCATTAGCCCAGACCTCTGGATTCATAGCCGAGTAACATAACCACTATGTTACCGTACTGTGAGTGATAGGGAGAGGCAGCGACCGAGAGAGATTGATAAAGGTGTGAGTGAGGACAGAGAGAGAGAGAGCCACCAACAGAGGCAGATAGGCTCACACAGGATATACGGCACAGAAACAGACTGTTGGGCCCAACCAGTCCATGCCGGCGTTTATTCTCCACTCGAACCTCCTCCCTTCTTTCCTCATCTAAATCTATCGGCATAACGCTCTATTCCCTTCTCCCTCATACACTTGTCCAGCCTCCCCTTAAATGCATCGATATTATTCGCCTCAACCACTCCCTGTGGGAGCCAGTTCCACATTCTCACCTCTCTCTGAATTCCCGATTGGATTTCTTGGTGACGATCTTATATTGATGGCCTCTAGTTATGCTCTTCCCCATAAATAGAAACATTCTCTCTGTATCCACTTTATCAAAACCTGTCATCATTTTAAAGACCTCTATTAGGTCACCCCTCAGCTTTCTTTTTTCACGAAAAAACAGACCCAGTCTGTTCATCCTTTCCTGATATGTACACCCTCGCATTTCTGGTATCGTCGTTGTAAATCTCTGCAAACCTCTCCAGCGACCAGAACTGTAAACATACTCCAAGTGTGGTCAAACCATGGTTCGATACAGGTTTCGCATAACTTCCAAACTTTTCAATTCTATACCTCGAGAAATAAACCCTCATGCTTGGTTTGCAGGGCTGGAGGAGGTTACAGAGATAGGGAGGGTTGTAGGGGCTGGAGAAGGTTACAGAGATAGGGAGGGTTGTAGGGGCTGGAAGAGGTTACAGAGATAGGGAGGGTTGTAGGGCTGGAGGAGGTTACAGAGATAGGGAGGGTTGTAGGGGCTGGAGAAGGTTACAGAGATAGGGAGGGTTGTAGGGGCTGGAGGAGGTTACAGAGATAGGGAGGGTTGTAGGGCTGGAGAAGATTACAGAGGTAGGGAGGGTTGTAGGGGCTGGAGGAGGTTACAGAGATAGGGAGGGTTGTAGGGCTGGAGGAGGTTACAGAGATAGGGAGGGTTGTAGGGCTGGAGGAGGGTACAGAGATAGGGAGGGTTGTAGAGCTGGAGAGGTTACAGAGATAGGGAGGGTTGTAGGGGCTGGAGGAGGTTACAGAGATAGGGAGGGTTGTAGGGCTGGAGGAGGTTACAGAGATAGGGAGGGTTGTAGAGCTGGAGGAGGTTACAGAGATAGGGAGAGTTGAAGAGGCTGGAGGAGGTTACAGAGATAGGGAGGGGTTTAGGGGCTGGAGGAGGTTACAGAGATAGGGAGGGGTGTAGGTGCTGGAGGAGGTTCCAGAGATAGGGAGGGGTTTAGGGGCTGGAGGAGGTTACAGAGATAGGGAGGGTTGTAGGGGCTGGAGGAGGTTACAGAGATAGGGAGGGTTGTATGGCGGGAGGAGGGAGGTGCAGTACTGAGGGAGGGCCGCACTGTCGGGGGGGCAGTACTGAGGGTTTACTGCACTGTCGGAGGGGCAGTACTGAGGGAGTGCTGCACTGTCAGAGGGGCAGTACTGAGGGAGTGCTGCACTGTCGGAGGGGCAGTACTGAGGGAGTGCTGCACTGTGGGAAGGGCAGTACTGAGGGAGTGCTGCACTGTGGGAGGGGCAGTACTGAGGGAGTGCTGCACTGTCAGAGTGGCAGTACTGAGGGAGTGCTGCACTGTCGGAGGGGCAGTACTGAGGGAGTGCTGCACTGTGGGAGGGGCAGTACTGTGGGAGTGCCGCACTGTGGGAGGGGCAGTGCTGAGGGAGTGCTGCACTGTGGGAGGGGCAGTACTGAGGGAGTGCTGCCCTGTGGGAGGGGCAGTCCTGAGGGAGCACTGCACTGTCGGAGGGGCAGTACTGAGGGAGTGCTGCACTGTTGAAGGGGCAGTACTGAGGGATTGCTGCACTATCGGAGGGGCAGTACTGAGGGAGTGCTGCACTGTGGGAGGTGCAGTACTGAGGGAGTGCTGCACTGTCGGAGGGGCAGTATTGAGGGAGTGCCGCACTATGGGAGGGGCAGTACTGAGGGAGCGCCGCACTGTCGGAGGGGCAGTACTGAGGGAGTTCTGCACTGTCGGAGGGACAGTACTGAGGGATTGCTGCACTGTCAGAGGGGCAGTATTGAGGGAGTGCCGCACTATGGGAGGGGCAGTACTGAGGGAGCGCCGCACTGTCGGAGGGGCAGTACTGAGGGAGTTCTGCACTGTCGGAGGGACAGTACTGAGGGATTGCTGCACTGTCAGAGGGGCAGTATTGAGGGAGTGCTGCACTGTCGGAGGGGCAGTACTGAGGGAGTGCTGCACTGTGGGAGGGGCAGTACTGAGGGAGTGCTGCACTGTCAGAGGGGCAGTACTGAGGGAGTGCTGCACTGTCGGAGGGGCAGTACTGAGGGAGTGCTGCACTGTGGGAGGGGCAGTACTGAGGGAGTGCCGCACTGTGGGAGGGGCAGTACTGAGGGAGTGCCGCACTGTGGGAGGGGCAGTACTGACGGAGTGCTGCATCGTGGGAGGGGTAGTACTGAGGGAGTGCTGCACTGTCGGAGGGGCAGTACTGAGGGAGTGCTGCACTGTGGGAGGGGCAGTACTGAGGGAGTGCTGCACTGTCAGAGGGGCAGTACTGAGGGAGTGCCGCACTGTGGTAGGGACAGTACTGAGGGAGTGCTGCACTGTGGGAGGGGCAGTACTGATGGAGTACTGCACTGTGGGAGGGGCAGTACTGAGGGAGTGCTGCACTGTGGGAGGGGCAATACTGAGGGAGTGCTGTCCTGTTGGAGGGGCAGTACTGAGGGAGTGCTGCACTGTGGGAGGGGCAGTACTGAGGGAGTGCTGTCCTGTTGGAGGGGCAGTACTGAGGGAGCGCCGCACTGTGGGAGGGGCAGTACTGAGGGAGCACTGCACTGTGGGAGGGGCAGTACTGAGGGAGCACTGCACTGTCGGAGGGGCAGTACTGAGGGAGCACTGCACTGTCGGAGGGGCAGTACTGAGGGAGTGCTGCACTGTCGGAGGGGCAGTACTGAGGGAGCGCCGCACTGTGGGAGGGGCAGTACTGAGGGAGCGCTGCACTGTGGGAGGGGCAGTACTGAGGGAGCGCCGCACTGTGGGAGGGGCAGTACTGAGGGAGCACCGCACTGTGGGAGGGGCAGTACTGAGGGAGTGCTGCACTGTGGGAGGGTCAGTACTGAGGGAGCGCCGCACTGTGGGAGGGTCAGTACTGAGGGAGCGCCACACTGTGGAAGGGGCAGTTCTGAGGGAGCGCCGCACTGTGGGAGGGTCAGTACTGAGGGAGCGCCGCACTGTGGGAGGGGCAGTACCGAGGGAGTGCTGCACTGTCGGAGGGGCAGTACTGATGGAGTACTGCACTGTGGGAGGGGCAGTACTGAGGGAGTGCTGCACTGTGGGAGGGGCAATACTGAGGGAGTGCTGCCCTGTTGGAGGGGCAGTACTGAGGGAGTGCTGCACTGTGGGAGGGGCAGTACTGAGGGAGTGCTGCACTCTGGGAGGGGCAGTACGGAGGGAGTGCCGCACTGTGGGAGGGGCAGTACTGAGGGAGTGCTGCACTGTGGGAGGGGCAGTACTGAGGGAGCGCCGCACTGTGGGAGGGGCAGTACTGAGGGAGCACTGCACTGTGGGCGGGGCAGTACTGAGGGAGCACTGCACTGTCGGAGGGGCAGTACCTAGGGAGCACTGCACTGTCGGAGGGGCAGTACTGAGGGAGTGCTGCACTGTCGGAGGGGCAGTAATGAGGGAACACTGCACTGTCGGAGGGGCAGTACTGAGGGTGTGCTGCACTGTCGGAGGGGCAGTACTGAGGGCGTGCTGCACTGTGGGAGGGGCAGTACTGAGGGAGTGCCGCACTGTCGGAGGGGCAGTACTGAGGGAGTGCTGCACTGTGGGAGGGGCAGTACTGAGGGAGTGCTGCACTGTGGGAGGGGCAGTACTGAGGGAGTGCTGCACTGTGGGAGGGGCAGTACTGAGGGAGCGCTGCACTGTGGGAGGGGCAGTACTGAGGGAGCGGCGGCACTGTGGGAGTGGAAGTACTGAGGGAGTGCCGCACTGTGGGAGGGACAGTACTGAGGGAGTGCTGCACTGTGGGAGGGGCAGTACTGAGGGAGCACTGCACTGTGGGAGGGGCAGTACTGAGGGAGTGCTGCACTGTGGGAGGGGCAGTACTGAGGGAGTGCTGCACTGTGGGAGGGGCAGTACTGAGGGAGCACTGCACTGTGGGAGGGGCAGTACTGAGGGAGTGCTGCACTGTGGGGGGGGCAGTACTGAGGGAGTGCTGCACTGTCGGAGGGGCAGTACTGAGGGAGTGCCGCACTGTCGGAGGGGCAGTACTGAGGGAGTACTGCACAGCTCGCTGATGTTACCACGCCCCCCCCCTCCCCGTGCCACGGATTTTGCTGGCAGTTGCTCCTTTAGCCTCCTCTCACTGTTTACGCTGGATAGACACTCGTTAATGGCCCTATTTACTGCGAGGGTGTTTGAAACGAGTTGTTGATACATTGAGTGATTGATGGTCCCTCTTGGCAGCCTCACGGAGACTGGGATATCAAATGGCGACGATTCCCTGCGGCGTGAGTGAGAGATCGATGACTGTGGTGCTGCGGGGTGATTGAGTGCAGGAACAGGCCCCTGGTACCCGACAATGTGTTGACAGCAGCTCTGCGAAGAGACAAGCGATCGATTGCACCCAGCGATTTCAAACTTGCCCATTTTTAGAGATTTATCGCTGCATTGACAGGTGCTAAATATAACGCCTCAACCCTGCGTACATCTCCCCTACCCTTGACTGGGGTCAGTCAGTCCGGCTGAATCAGTGGGCGATGGGATTGTCCGAGGAGGAACGATTGAGCACTCAAGGCCACATACCCCGTTCCCTACCTACTGACTCCATCCTGCTCCCTCAACTTCTGCCTCAGGCTGAGCCAGACCGTTCGAACTTAAGGAACATTAGCAGGAGTCGGCCATACGGCCCCTCGAGCCTGCTCCGCCATTCAATAAGATCATGGCTGATCCGATCATGGACTCAGCTCCACTTCCCTGCCCGCTCCCCATAACCCTTTACTGCCCTATAGTTCAAAACTCTGTCCATCTCCGCCTTAAATATAGTCAATGACCCAGCCTCCACAGCTCTCTGGGGCAGAGAATTCCACAGATTTACAACCCTCTGAGAGAAGAAATTCCTCCTCATCTCAGTTTTAAATGGGCGGCCCCTTATTCTAAAACTATGCTCCCTAGTTCTAGATTCCCCCACGAGGGGGATCATTCTCTCTGCATCCACCTTGTCAAGGCCCCTCGATAAGATCACCTCGTATTTCGATAAGTTCACCTCTCATTTCGATAAGATCACCTCTCATTCTTCTAAACTCAAATGAGTACGGGCCCAACCTATTCAACCTATCTTCATAAGTCAACCCCCTCATCTCCGGAATCAACCCAGTGAACCTTCTCTGAACTGCCGCCAATGCAAGTATATCCTTCCTTAAATACGGCGACCAAAACTGTACGCAGTACTCCAGGTGTGGCCTCACCAATACCCTGTACAGTTGTAGCAGGAGTTCTCTGCTTTTATACTCTATCCCCCCTTGCAATAAAGGCCAACATTCCCTTTGCCTTCCTGATCACTTGCTGTTCACAACCTTGGTGCCATTTTTGACCCTGAAATAAACTTTTCCTGCACTGGGACCAGCTCGGGTCGTTTATCATTCCACAGCCTCTCGAAGGCATCCTGGCTCACCACTGACTGGCTCGCTCCTGTGTCCACTTCCATGAAGACTGGAACGCTGTTTATCTCGACTTCCATCTTTACTGGAGGACAATCGGTGGTGCAGGTATACACTCCATACACTTCTTCTTGGGGCTGAGCTGCCTCTCTGGCCAAATCATCATACTCCCCGCTGGATTCAAAGTCATCTACCGACTCCTCTGCTAGACGGTGAGTCGCATTTCTTTTACACATGCGCTGTAGGTGGCCCTTCGTGTTACAGGCTTTGCACACGTACTCCGCAAACCGACACTGGTGAGCCCTATGGTTTCCTCCGCAACGCCAGCATGGTGCTGCTCAATTAGCATCCCCCGGCGGACTCTGAGGTCTGTGCTCTCTGCCCTGGGCAGAGCCACGTTCTAGTCTTGCCTGTGAAAGGCACCATTCTGTGTACAGTACTTGCTGGGTTTGAGTCCACAGGATGAATGATTTGCTTGGTGCTGCAGGTCGTGGTCATGAATGCCTGACTGATGCTGATGGCTTTCTGCAGGTTGACTGTGGTGTCGGCAGATAGTAGCTTGTGAAGGAGGCCCTCGTGGTCAATTCCCATAACGAAGCTGTCTCGCAATGCTTCGTTGAGGTGCGTGCCAAAATCACACGGTGCCGCAAGTCGCCTGAGGTTGGCAGCATATTTTGCAATCTCCTGGCTCTCAGGTCTGCGGTGCGTGTAGAATCTGTGCCTGGCCGTGAGGATGCTCTCTTTTGGTTTTAGTTGGTCGTGAATTAGTTCAGTCAGCTCATGGTATGTCTTATCCTTGGCCTTCGTGGGTGACAGCAAGTCCCTGACAAGGCGGTAGACCTCGGGCCCACAACTGGTCAGCAGTAGAGCCATGCGCTTCTCCGCCAATGTGTCCGTCTCCCCTGTCAGGTCGTTTGCCACGAAATATAGCTCGAGCCTTTCCGTGAAGTTATCCCAATCACCACCCTCTGCAAAGCCTTTTAGTGTGCCAAAAGTAGCCATAATCGCATGAATGTCCGTATTCTCGTCGCCAGTTATTATGTCTGTAATGTCCTTATGAATGATTCCACGAGGCAATGTATTGTACTCAAACTGTAGTAACCTTGGTCCTTTATTTCCAAACTCTAGAGTGAGGTACAAGCATGGTGTGCAGCCTTTTATACTGTGCCCTGCCACCAGGGCAGGAAACCCCGGTCTCCACCAGTTGCACCCTCTAGTGGTGCCAGCATGTATATACATAGTGTAAACCTTATTGATGCTACATCAGGTAAACCATTCTCCATCTTATGCAACTATAAAGTGAGTACACAGAGAGTACATCCATAGTCTGCATATACAACAGATACCATCCCTTATCTCCTTAATTAGCCATGGATGGTTGTCCCTTCTCTTACAGTCTTTCATAGAAACATAGAAAATAGGTGCAGGAGTAGGCCATTCGGCCCTTCGAGCCTGCACCACCATTCAATAATATCATGGCTGATCATTCCCTCAGTACCCCTTTCCTGCTTTCTCTGCATACCCCTTGATCCCTTTAGCCGTAAGGGCCACATCTAATTCCCTCTTGAATATATCCAACGAACTGACATCAACAACTCTCTGCGGCAGGGAATTCCACAGGTTAACAACTCTCTGAGTGAAGAAGTTTCTCCTCATCTCAGTCTTAAATGACCTACCACTTATCCTTAGACTGTGTCCTCTGGTTCTGGACTTCCCCAATATCGGGAACATTCATCCTGCATCTAACCTGTCCAGTCCCGTCAGAATTTTATATGTTTCTATGAGATCCCCTCTCATCCTTCTAAACGCCAGTGAATACAGGTCAAGTCGATCCAGTCTCTCCTCATATGTCAGTCCAGCCATCCCGGGAATCAGTCTGGTGAACCTTCGCTGCACTCCCTCAATAGCAAGAACGTTCTTCCTCAGATTAGAAGACCAAAACTGAACACAATATTCCAAGTGAGGCCTCACCAAGGCCCTGTACAACTGCAGTAAGACCTCCCTGTTCCTATACGCAAATCCCCTCGCTATGAAGGCCAACATACCATTTGCCTTCTTCACCGCCTGCTGTACCTGCATGCCAACCTTCAATGACTGATGAACCATGACACCCAGGTCTCGTTGCACCTCCCCTTTTCCTAATCTGCCGCCATTCAGATAATATTCTGCCTTCATGTTTTTGCCCCCAAAATGGATAACCTCACATTTATCCACATTATACTTCATCTGCCATGCATTTGCCCACTCACCTAACCTGTCCAAGTCACCCTGCAGCCTCTTAGCATCCTCCTCACAGCTCACATTGCCACTCAGCTTAGTGTCGTCAGCAAACTTGGAGATATTACACTCAATTCCTTCATCTAAATCATTGATGTATATTGTAAATAGCTGGGCTCCCAGCACTGAGCCCTGCGGCACTCCACGATTCACTGCCTGCCATTCTGAGAAGGACCTGTTTATCGCTACTCTTTGCTTCCTGTCTGCCAACCAGTTCTCTATCCACGTCAGTACATTACCCCTAATACCATGTGCTTTAATTTTGCACACCAATCTCTTGTGTAGGACCTTGTCAAAAACCTTTTGAAAGTCCAAATACACCACATCCACTGGTTCTCCCTTGTCCACTCTGCTAGTTACATCCTAAAAAGATTCTAGAAGATTTATCAAGCATGATTCCCCTTTCATAAATCCATGCTGACTTGGACCGATCCTGTCCCTGTTTTCCAAATGCGCTGCTATTTCATTTTTAATAATTGATTCCAACATTTTCCCCACTACCGATGTCAGACTAACCAGTCTATAATGACCTGTTTTCTCTCTCCCTCCTTTTTTAAAAAGTAGTGTTACATTAGCTACCCTCCAGTCCAGAGGAACTGATCCAGAGTTGATAGACTGTTGGAAAATGATCACCAATGCATCCACTATTTTTAGGGCCACTTCCTTAAGTACTCTGGGATGTAGACTATCAGGCCCCGGGGATTTATCGGCCTTCAAACCCATCAATTTTCCTAACACAATTTCCTGACTAGTAAGGATTTCCTTCAGTTCCTCCTTCTCACTAGACCCTCAGTCCCCTAGTATTTCCGGAAGGTTATTTGTGTCTTCCTTCGTGAAGACAGAACCAAAGTATTTGTTCAATTGGTCTGCCATTTCTTTGTTCCCCATTATAAATTCACCTGATTCTGACTGCAAAGGACCTACGTTTGTCTTCACTAATCTTTTTCTCTTCACATGTCTATAGAAGCTTTTGCAGTCAGTTTTTATGTTCCCAGCAAGCTTCCTCTCATACTCTATTGTCCCCTTCCTAATTAAACCCTTTGTCCTCCTCTGCTGAATTCTAAATTTCTCCCAGTCCTCAGGTTTGCTGCTTTTTCTGGCCAATTTATATGCCTCTTCCTTGGATCTAATATGATCCTTAATTTCCCTTGTTAGCCACGGTTGAGCCACCTTCCCTGTTATATTTTTACTCCAGACAGGGATGTACAATTGTTGAAGTTCATCCATGTGATCTTTAAATGTTTGCCATTGCCTAACCACCATTAACCCTTTAAGTATCATTCACCAGTCTATTCTAGCCAATTCACGTCTCATACCATCGAAGTTACCTTCCCTTAAATTCAGGACCCTAGTCTCTGAATTAACTGTGTCATTCTCCATCTTAATAAAGAATTCTACCATATTATGGTCACTCTTCCCCAAGGGGCCTCGCGCAACAAGATTGCTAATTAGTCCTTTCTCATTACACATCACCCAGTCTAGGATGGCCAGCCCTCTAGTTGGTTCCTCAACATATTGGTCCAGAAAACTATCCCGAATACACTCCAGGAAATCCTCCTCCACAGTATTGCTACCAGTTTGGTTAGCCCAATCTATATGTAGATTAAAGTCGCCATGATAACTGCTGTACCTTTATTGCACGCATCCCTAATTTCTTGTTTGATGCTGTCCCCAACCTCACTACTACTGTTTGGCGGTCTGTACACAACTCTCACTAGCGTTTTCTGCCCTTTGGTATTCCGCAGTTCTACCCATACCGATTCTACATCATCCAAGCTAATGTCCTTTCTTACTATCGCATTAATTTCATCTTTACTCAGCAACGCTACCCCACCTCCTTTTCCTTTTGGTTTATCCTTCCTGAATGTTGAATACCCCTGGATGTTGAGTTCCCAGCCTTGGTCACCCTGGAGCCATGTCTCCGTGATGTCAATTATATCATATTCGTTAATAGCTGCCTGCGCAGTTAATTCGTCCACCTTATTACGAATACTCCTCGCATTAGGGTTGTAGGGCTGGAGGGGGTTACAGAGATAGGGAGGATTGCAGGGGCTGGAGGAGGTTGCAGAGATAGGGAGTGGTGTAGTGCTGGGGGAGGTTACAGAGATAGGGAAGGTTGTAGGGCTGGAGGAGGTTACAGAGATAGGGAGGAGTGTAGGGCTGGAGGAGGTTACAGAGATTGGGAGGGGTGTAGGGCTGGAGGAGGTTACAGAGATAGGGAGGTGTGTAGTGGCTGGAGGATGTTACAGAGATAGGGAGGGTTGTAGGGGCTGGAGGAGGTTACAGTGATAGGGAGGGGTATAGGGGCTGGAGGAGGTTACAGAGATAGGGAGGGTTGTAGGGGCTAGAGGAGGGTACAGAGATAGGGAGGGTTGTAGGGGCTGGAGGAGGTAGCAGAGATAGGGAGTGTTGTAGGGGCTGGAGGAGGTTACAGAGGTAGGGAGGGTTATAGGGGCTGGAGGAGGTGACAGGGATAGGGAGGGTTGTAGGGCTGGAGGAGGTTACAGCAATAGGGAGGGGTGTAGGGGCTGGAGGAGGTTACAGAGAAAGGGAGGGTTGTAGGGGCTGGAGGAGGTTACAGAGATAGGGAGGGGTGTAGGGGCTGGAGGAGGTTATAGAGATAGGGAGTGGTGTAGGGGCTGGAGGAGGTTACAGAGATACGGAGGTTGTAGGGGCTGGAGGGGGTGACAGAGATAGGGAGGGTTGTTGGGTCTGGAGTGTTGTGTATAGAAGAACTCCACCAGGCTGAGTACTGTGAGCTAAACTTAGTGTGACCTTAGTCTTCTTTATTACAACTCCAGAGTGCCTAAACAACATGGCAGCCACCTTTTATACTGGCCCTGCACCTGTGTGCAGGTGACCATTAGGACTCTGGTGGCAAGTATTACATAGTTACATACATAACATCACTCCCCCCCCAATGTCTTCGGTACAAGTTATTTACAAGTTGAGGCGATCCGGAGCCCTTCGCTCCCTGGTTGATCGTCTAAGTTGAAACCCTGGGGTGTGTAAGTTGGTCAGACCATTGCTGCACTGCACCGTGGCTGGTCTGACCGGACTGTCAGGAACGGTGGGTTCATCCTTGTGATCGACAGCGAGGTCGATTGCTGGTTGGGTGTGTGTTGGTGGATCGTCGATGGTGATGTCCCCTTCAAGTCGTTCCTGGTTGTCGGTAAATTGCAATTTGGTCTGATCTAAATGCTTTCTGCACGTTTGGCCATTTAACAGTTTGATTGTAAACACCCTATTCCCTTCCTTGGCCAAAACAGTGCCAGCAACCCGCTTGGGACCATGATCATAATTCAGGACAAACACAGGGTCGTTCACATCACCTGAAACAGCCGCGTGATCGTGGTACATGTTCTGTCGGTGTTTCCGGGTTTCCACGTGATCATTAAGATCCGGGTGGATTAGGGAGAGCCTGGTTTTGAGGGCTCTCTTCATTAACAATTCTGCCGGGGGAACCCCGGCGAGTGAGTAACTGAGCAGAATGCGAGACGTTTCAAGCTATGCTTGATTATTTGGACTGCCCGCTCTGCTTAACCGTTAGACGTGGACTTAAACGGGGCAGACCTGACATGCTTGATGCTATTGCGGGTCATAAACTTGTTGAATTCCGAGCTGGTGAAACACGGTCCATTGTCACTGACAAGGATGTCGGGCAAACCATGGGTGGCAAACATGGCCCGGAGGTTTCAATGGTGGCTGTGGACGTGCTGGATGACATGATTATGCATTCAATCCACTTAGAGTAAGTATCCACAACAAGTAAAAATATCTTTCCTAGAAAGGGGCCGGCAAAATCTACGTGGATCCTGGACCACGGTTTGGAGGGCCACGACCACAGACTCAGTGGAGCCTCCCTTGTTGCATTGCTCAGTTGTGAGCAAGTGTTGCACTGATGCACGCATGACTCCAAGTCTGAGTCAATGCCGGGCCACCAAACATGTGACCTGGCAATTGCCTTCATCATGACAATGTCTGGGTGGGTACTGTGTAGGTCGCGTATAAACGTTTCCCTGCCTTTTTTTTGGCAAAATCACGCGATTACCCCATACGAGACAATCCGACTGGATGGGCATTTCATCTTTGCGTTGGTGAAACGGCTTAATTTCATCTTGCATTTCCCTGGGAACAGCTGACCAGTTCCCATTGAGGACGCAACTCTTTACTAACGATAGCACAGGATCCTGGCTGGTCCAGGTCCTGATCTGGCGAGCCGTGACGGGTGACCCCTCGCTCTCAAAAGCATCCATGACCAGTAGCAAGTCTGCGGGCTGCGCCATTTCAACCCCAGTGGTGGGTAATGATAGCCGGCTGAGGGCATTGGCACAGTTTTCAGTGTCTGGTCTATGGCTGATAACATAGTCATAAGAGGATAATGTTAGTGCCCATCTTTGGATGCGGGATGAAGCATTGGTGTTTATACCTTTACTCTCTGAAAACAGCGAAATGAGCGGCTTGCGGTCAGTTTCAAGCTCAAACCGAAGTCCATATAGGTATTGGTGCATTTTCTTAACCCCACATACACATGCTAACCCCTCTTTCTCAACCATACTGTAGGCTCTTTTCACCTTAGACAGATTTCTAGACGTGTATGCAACTGGCTGGAAGTTGCCCGATACATTGGCTTGCTGTAACACACAGCCGACCCCGTACAATGAGGCGTTTACATGGGTCATAGAGTACAAGTAACTTATTTGAACATAGTAAGTTCCTGGCCTTCTCAAAGGCTGTGTCTTGAGATTTTCCCCAAACCCAGTCATCACCCTTACATAGCAACATGTGCAAAGGCTCTGACAATGTTCTCAACCCGGGTAGAAAGTTACCGAAATAGTTGAGGAATCCCAGGAACGAATGCAGCTCCGTCACTTTCTGTGGTCTGGGTGCATTCTTGATGGCCTCTGTCTTTGAGTCCGTGAGCTTGATGCCGTCTGCTGTAATCTTTCTCCCCAAAAATGCGACTTCTGGCACCAGGAAAACACACTTGGAGCATTTCAGCCTGAGTCCCACTCTGTCTAGGCGACTTAGAACCTCTTCCAGGTTGTGTAGATGTTCAATGGTGTCACGACCAGTGATCAGGATGTCGTCTTGAAACACAGCGGTGCGCGGAACAGATTTCAGCAGAATCTCCATGTTTCTCTGGAAAATGGCTGAAGCCGATCGAATCCCGAAAGGGCATCTTTGGTTTATAAACAGTCTTTTGTGCGTGTTGATACACATCAAGGTTTTTGAAGATTCAGCCAGCTCCTGTGTCATGTAGGCGGAGGTTAGGTCCAACTTGGTGAATGACTTACCCCCGCTAACGTTGCGAACAGGTCATCCACCTTGGGTAGCGGGTACTGGTCCTGCAGTGAGACTCTGTTAATCGTTACCTTGTAGTCTCTGCAGATTCTGACCGTGCCATCGCTTTTCAACACCGGAACAATTGGACTGGCCCACTTGTTGAACTCGACTGGCGATGTGATTCCTTCGCGTTGGAGTCTGTCCAGTTCGTCTCGACTCTCTCCCTCATCATGTACGGAACCGTCTGTGTTTTATATATATATATATATATATACCTTGTGTAGCCACCAGAGGGCTCATCCCCTGGAGTCCCAAGGGATCCCACAATCCCTTGGGAGCACCTGTACTTAAGGAAGCCTCACAGACTGGAGAAGCACTCTGGAGATCTGCAATAAAAGACTTAGGTCACACTTTACTTTGAGCTCACAGTATCTGGTCAGACTCTTTACTCATACTTAACAACTGGCGACGAGATACAGAGGACGAATCCAACAATGCAGAGAACAGTGGGCATCCTGGAGAAATTCTCGGAGGGAGATGATTGGGAAACTTTTGTGGAGCAACTCGACCAATACTTCGTGGCCAATGAGCTAGATGGGGAAGAGAGCGCTGCCAAATGAAGGGCGATCCTCCTCACCGTCTGTGGGGCACCAACGTATGGCCTCATGAAGAATCTGCTCACTCCAGTGAAACCCACGGAGAAATCATACAATGATTTGTGCACACTGGTCCGAGAACATTTGAACCCGAAGGAAAGCGTTCTGATGGCGAGGTACTGGTTCTACACCCACAAAAGGTCTGAAGGCCAGAAAGTGGCGAGTTATGTCGCTGAGCTAAGACGCCTTGCAGGACATTGCAAATTTGAAGGACATTTGGAGCACATGCTCAGAGACTTTTTCGTACTTGGCACTGGCCATGAAGTGATACTTCGCAAACTTTTGACTGTAGAGACCCCAACCTTGAGTAAGGCCATAGCGATAGCTCAGGCGTTCATTGCCACCAGTGACAATACTAAGCAAATCTCTCAGCACACAAGTGCTGCTACAAGTACTGTGAACAAAGTGATGTTGTTTTCAAATCGCAACGTAGAGGGCAGGCCCTACTTGCCTGCAGCTACACGTCCGCAGATGTCTCAGAGTCCACCATCAAGGGTGATGAATGCAAGGCCATTAACACCTTGTTGGTGCTGCGGGGGTGATCATCATTTCCATTCATGCCGATTCAAAAAATACGTTTGCAAGGGCTGTGGAACAATTGGACACCTCCAACGTATGTGCAGGCGAGCTGCAAACCCTGCTAATCCTGCAAATCACCATGTTGCAGAGGAGGACAGATCCACAGAGGATCACGATGAACCAGAGCCTCAGACCGAGGAGGCAGAGGTACATGGGGTGCACACATTCACCACGAATTGTCCCCCGATAATGCTGGATGTTGAACTAAATGGACTCCCGGTGTCAATGGAGCTGGACACGGGCGTGAGCCAGTCCATCATGGACAAAAAGACTTTCGATAAATGGTGGTGCAACAAAGCCTGAAGGCCAGTCCTGACTCCCATTCGCACGAAACTAAGAACTTACACAAAAGAACTGATTCCTGTAATCGGCAGTGCTACCGTAAAGATCTCCTACGATGGAACGGTGCACAAGCTACCACTCTGGGTGGTACCGGGCGATGGTCCCACACTGCTCAGCAGGAGCTGGCTGGGAAAGATACGCTGGAACTGGGACGACATCCGAGCGCTATCGCCCGCTGACGACACGTCGTGTACCCAGGTCTTAAACAAATTTCCTTCACTGTTCGAACCAGGCATCGGGAAATTCCAAGGAGCAAAAGTGCAGATCCACCTAATTCCAGGGACACGACCCATCCATCACAAGGCGAGAGCAGTATCGTACACGATGAGAGAGAGGGTGGAGATCGAGCTGGACCGGCTGCAATGAGAGGGCATCATTTCGCTGATTGAGTTCAACGAGTGGGCCGGTCCTATTGTCCCAGTCCTCAAGGGAGACAGCACCGTCAGAATCTGTGGTGACTACAAAGTAACTATCAATCGTTTCTCCCTGCAGGATCAATACCCACTACCAAAGGCTGACGACGTTTTAGCGACGCTGGCGGGAGGAAAGACATTCACGAAGCTGGACTTGACCTCGGCCTACATGATGCAGGAGCTGGAGGAATCATCGAAGGCCCTCACCTGCATCAACACGCACAAAGGTCTCTTTATTTACAACAGATGCCCGTTTGGGATTCGATCAGCCGCGGCGATATTCCAGAGAAACATGGAAAGTTTACTGAAGTTGATCCCGCGCACGGTGGTCTTCCAGGACGACATCTTGGTCACAGGTCGGAACACAGTCGAGCACCTGTAGAACCTGGAGGAGGTTCTTAGTCGACTCAACCGCGTGGGGGCTCAGGTTTAAACGCTCGAAGTGGAGTTCCTGGGGAGAAGAATCGCGGCGGACGGCATCAGGCCCACCGATTCAAAGACAGAGGTAATAGAGAACACACCGAGGCCACAGAACATGACGGAGCTGCGGTCATTTCTAGGACTCCTGAACTACTTTGGTAACTTCATATCGGGTCTCAGCACACTGCTAGAACCACTGCACGCCTTACTGCGTAAAGAAGACGAATGGGTTTGGGGCCAAAGCCAAGAAAATGTCTTTGTAAGAGCTAGAAAATTGTTATGCTCAAACAAATTGCTTGTGTTGTATTTAAGTGTCGTCGTACGGTGTCGTGTGTGTATTGCAACAAGCTAATGATGTCGGGAAACTGCAACCAGTTGCTTATGCATCCAGGAGTCTGTCGAAGGCTGAGAGAGCCTACAACATGATTGAGAAAGAAACGTTAGCGTGTGTCTATGGGGTAAAGAAAATTCATCAATACCTGTTTGGGCTCAAATTTGAATTGGAAACTGACCATAAGCCACTGATATCCCTTTTTCCCCGAGAGTAAAGGGATAAATACCAATGCATCGGCCCACATCCAGAGATGAGCGCTCACGTTGTCCGCATACAACTACGCCATCCGCCACAGGCCAGGCACAGAAAACTGTGCCGATGCTCTCAGTAGGCTGCCATTGCCCACCACGGGGGTGGAAATGGTGCAGCCCGCAGATCTAGCCATGGTTATGGAAACATTTGAGAGTGAGCAATCACCCGTCACTGCCCAGCAGATCAAAACCTGGACAAGCCAGGCCCCCTTATTATCTCTAGTCAAAAGCTGTGTGCTTCACGGGAGCTGGTCCAGTGTCCCAGTGGAAATGCAGGAAGAGATAAAGCCGTTCCAGTGGTGCAAAGATGAAATGTCTATACAAGCAGGCTGCCTTCTGTGGGGCAATCGAGTAGTGGTCCCCAAGAAGGGCAGAGACACCTTCATCACTGATCTCCACAGTACCCACCCAGGCACCGTAATGATGAAAGCGATAGCCAGATATCACGTGTGGTGGCTTGGTATCGATGCAGACTGTAACACATGCTCTCAGTTAAGCAATACACCCAGGGAGGCGCCACTAAGTTTATGGTCTTGGCCCTCCAAACCGTGGTCTAGGGTCCATGTCGACTATGCAGGCTCATTCTTGGGTAAAGTTTTCCTTGTAGTTGTAGACGCGTACTCCAAATGGATGTGAGATAATGTCGGCTAGCACGTCCGCTGCCAGCACTGAAAGCCTGCGGCCATGTTTGCCACACACGGCCTGCCTGATGTCCTGGTGAGCGACAATGGGCCATGTTTCACCAGTGCCGAGTTCAAAGAGTTCATGACCTGTAATGGGATCAAACATGTTACATCTGCCTTGTTCAAATGGTCAGGCAGAGAGAGCAGTGCAAACCATCAAGCAAGGCTTGAAGAGGGTCACTGAAGGCTCACTGCAGACTCGCCTATCCCAAGTCCTGCTTAGCTACCGCACGAGACCACACTCACTCACTGGGATCCCTATTGCTGAACTGCTCATGAAAAGAGCACTTAAGACAAGGCTCTTGTTAGTTCACCCTGATCTACATGAACAGATAGAGAGCAGGCGGCTTCAACAAAGTGCATACCATGATACCGCAAATGTATCACGCGAGATTGAAATCAATGATCCTGTATTTGTATTAAATTATGGACAAGGTCCCAAGTGGCTTCCCGGCACTGTCGTGGCCAAAGAGGGGAGCAGGATGTTTCGGGTCAAACTTTCAAATGGACTCATTCACCAGAAACACTTGGACCAAATCAAACTCAGATTCACGGACTATCCTGAGCAACCCACCTTGGACCCTACCTTTTTTGATCCCCCAACACACACACCAGAGGCAACCGGCACCACGGTTGACCACGAAGCAGAACCCATCATCCACAGCAGACCAGCAGGGCCCAACACACCAGGCAGCCCAGCAAGGCCAGCTGCACAGCAGCCCAGCGAGGGCCCAACAAATGATCCAACAACACCAGCCTTCACACCAAGACGATCAACCAGGGCAAGACGGGCCCCAGATCGACTCACATTGACTTTGGGGGGGGGAGTGTTGTTATATATGTAAACCTGTATATAACTTGTGTAGCCACCAGAGGGCTCACCCCCTGGAGTCCCAAGGGATCCCACAATCCCTTGGGAGCACCTGTATTTAAGGAGGCCTCACAGGTTGGAGAGGCACTCTGGAGACCTGCAATAAAAGACTAAGGTCACACTTTACTTTGAGCTCACAGTGTTCAGTCTGACTATTTCTCTATACACAACAGCCCGAGCGTTGTAACGGACGGGCTGTGCATCGGGGCCTAGATGGATCTGTACCTTGGTGCCTGTGAAGTTGCCGATGCCTGATTCGAACAGCGAGAGAAACTTGCTCAACACTTCAACACTGAAGATAATGCTTTGATGCCATTGCAATTCCATCTAATCTTTTTGAGCCAGCTTCTGCCGAACAGCGTTGGGCCATCGCCTGGAACAATCCGCAGTGATAAATCATGCACAGCTCCATCATACGATACCTTCACTGCCGCACTTCCAATGACTGGTATAAGCTCTTTGGTGTATGTGTTGTCCTTGGATGCTCTGATAATGACTCCACTAGGTAATGTGTTGTACTTGAACTGTAGGGACCTGAGTCCTTTATTCGTTAACTCCAGAGTGAGGATCACACCTGGTGGCCTGCCTTTTATACTAGGCCAGGCACACCTGTACAGGTAACCTACAAGTCTCCCACTGCTGTGCCCTCTGGTGGCACACCTTGTGATAGTACCAACAGTAGCCATGTAGGATACATGACATCACTCTCCCCCAAGCCTCTAGAGCAAATTGCCTCTGCATTGACTGTGCTCTGGGCACAGCTCTATTTGGTTGACCCTTGGTGGGTCGTTTCAATCTTGGGTGAGCGGCTGGTGTTTCGTTGGCAGTAGGGTGCTGGCGGTGCTGTTTGTGTGTGTCCACGACCACTCCATTCTCCCTCCCACCCCACATATAGATTATGCCGGAGGCTCATTACATTCATTCAAGTCCAGGAAAACAAGTTTGCATTACATTTGTGGTTCCGTTGTGAGACAAGTGCATTAGACTGGTGAGATACATTAGCGATACGTAGCGGGGATTGGTAACTGGTGTATAAGGACAAACTAGTTCCAGCACTGCTGGATGGTATCCAGGCATCTGGTGGTGGCTCGGTGCCCAGTGGGAACCCGGTTGGCTCGAGTTGACTGCTCTCGGGGCTGTTGCGGTTGCTCCTAGTGTTGAGCAGGTTCACAGATGCCTGTGACCTCCTTGTCCTTTCTTTGCACCCTGGGTCACTGCTGCTCCCTGAGGAGCTGTCGTCTAGCAGTGCACAGGGAACTGCTGACTCGCTGGCCTGGGGGTTGTTTGGTTTGGGATCCTGGCTGGTCCCGCTCCCCTTTGGGAGAACTGTTGCGGGTGACCCTTCATTCCCGGGTATGGCCCTGGTGGCGATGGGGTCTGGGGGCTGTGCCTTAGCACAGTTTGCTCTTTCAGGCTCGTGGCGGTTGGTGGCATCGGGTGCCTGAGAGGTGGAGCCGATCAGGGGCAGAGTGTTGATACCTGTGCCGTTGTCCTCCTGAGATCGCTTGCTCTACAGCTTGTGTGTGTCGGCTGCTTGTGGCCACACTCCAGGGTGCATAACTCTGGTCCCAGGGACGCAGGTTACAGCATTGGGTAGCTCGCTGGACCTGTGAGCTCCCAATGGGTGTCTGCAGTTGAAATTCTACATCGCACAACGTTTCATTACTTATTGTGAATACCCTGTAGCTCCGATCGCGATCGCGTGACTTTTCCTCACTTAGTGCTTGTACACAACTCTGATCATCAGTTACACATTTTACCTCGAACTCCCAGTTGCTATTACATTGCTCAAGTGTGTGGAACTGTCCCTTTAAGTGTGGTGGGTTGCCGGCCTCCTTTAAGAGAGCCTTGCTTTCTTTACCCCAATCCTCTTCTCCGTTTGGTACCACGAGTTGCTCCATTAGCGCTGCCCCTCGTGGTCTGGCCGCGGCCATCTGTGTCTTCAGTGTATCACCTCGTGGTTCGGGCACAATCTTTTCACCATCCACGATGTCGACTGCTGTGATCCTCTTCTCCCCGGGTTCTGTCACCGAAGCTGGGAAGTCGCCTCTGGATCCGATTTTCTTCCTCCGGAGTCCTACCACTGGAGCCTGGAAGGTGAGCTTGGGTCGTCTCAGCTGGATCATCTCCACCCAGTCGTGCTGGGCGGTCTGTGCCTCGGGGGCTGTGCTGGTCTGCTCTCTGGTGCTGGGTCCACCCTCAGGTGGGGGCTTGCTTTGCCTCTGAGCGCGGGGGACGTCGATCGCTGGAGGGGTGAAGTCTTCCCACTTCCACTGGATCTTCTCCATCCAGCTTCTGCTGAGCAGCGTTGGTCCATCACCTGCAACAATCCACAGAGGTACCTTGTTCACCGTGCCATCATGGAGTACTTTAACATTCACACTACCAACCACTGGGATAAGTTCATGGTGTAAGTGCACAGCTTTACCTGAACCGGGACCAACTCGGGTTGTTCAGCCGGATTGTCCCATAGCCCCTCAAAGGATCCTTGATTCATTACCGACTGGCTCGCCTCCGTGTCCACTTTCATGAAGACTGGAACGCCCTCTATCTTGACATCCATCTCCAGCGGGGAACACTCGGTGGTGCAGGTAAACATGCTCTGTACCTCCCCGTGGGGCTGAGCTGCCTCTCTGACTATCGAGTCATAATCCACGCTGGATTCCTGGCCACCTGCAGACTCTTCATCGACACAGTGAGTCATATTTCTCTAACACATTCGCTGGAGGTGGCCCTTTGTGCTGCAGCCTTTGCAGACATAGTCTTTAAAGTGGCACTAGTGAGCCCTGTGATTCCCTCCACAATGCCAGTATGGGGCTACTCGATTAGCCCCCCTCGGCGGACTCTGAGTTAAGGGACTCAGGGGCCTGTTCTCTCTTACCTGAGAGGGTTCATGCTCTACAGTGCAGCCCCTGAACGGTGCCACTCTGTGCACAGTACCTGCCGGGTTTGAGTCCTGAGGATGAGATATCTGCCTAGAGCCGCAGGTCGAGGTCATGAATGCCTGGATCATGGAGATGGCCTTCTGCAGTGTGACTGTGGTATCCACCGACAGTAGCTTGTGAACAAGGCCCTCATGGCCAATGCCAAAGACAAAAATGTCCCGCAGCGCTTCATTGAGGTGGTTGCTGAACTCGCACGGTGTCGCCAGTCTCCTGAGGTCTGCGGCCTATTTCACGACTTCCTGCCTTCGGGTCGTCGGTGGGTATAGAGCCGGTGTCTGGCTGTGAGGATGCTCTCCTTGGGCTTGAGTTGCTCCTGGATCAGGGTTATGCGCTCTTTGTACGACTTGGTCGTTGTCTTCGCTGGTGCCAGCAAGTCCCTGACGAGGCCATAGACGGTGGGCCCACAACTGGTTAGCAGGATAGCGCGGCGTTTATCAGCCAGTGTGGCCGGGTCGTCTTCTGCTGTGAAGAAATGTTCGAGCCTCTCCACAAAGGTGTCCCAATCATCACCATCGGTGCAAGGTACCAAGGGTAGTCATTTGCGCGTGAAAGTCCGTAAGCTCGTCGCCAGTTGTTGTGTCCTTAGATACTCTAGTAATGACTCCATGAGGCAGTGTGCTGTACTTGAACTGTAGGGACCTTAGTCGTTTATTCGTTAACTCCAGAGTGAGGATCAGGCTGGGCCAGGCACACCTGTACTGGCAACCTACAAGTCTCCCACTGCTGTGCCCTCTGGTGGCACACCTTGTGATAGTACCAACAGTAGCCATGTAGGATACACGACAGTGTAGGTACGCAGCTTTGCATTAATCGGGCTCAGTTTGGGCCTTTGTGCCTTATTGCCCCACAGTTTCCTGAAAACCTTCTGGCTCATTATTGACTGACTCGCCCCCGTGTCCAACTCCATGGAAGCTGGAACTCCATTTAATTTGACTTTCAGCATTGTAGGAGGGCTCTTGGTGGTGAAGGTATGTACCCCATACACTTCTTCCTGGGGATGAGTTGCCTGTGCTGCGTGATCCGCGCCGGATCGATCGTCCTCTGCCACGTGGTGTGTCGCAAAAATTGGCGACGAGTAACGTTTGCACATTTGCTGGAGGTGCCCCACCGTTTCGCAGCCTTTGCACGCGTAGTGCCTGAATCGACATTGTTGGGCCCGATGATTATCCCCGCAGCGCCAACACGGTGCTAATGGATTCACATTCACCCCCGGTGACGGACTCTGAGTCATCACAGGTCTTGCAGCTACAGACGTGTAGGCCCTGCCGTATGCAGTTCGGTCTGCTAGCGACGTCATTTTATGCACAGTACTTGCCGATGAGCCTCGATGTTAAGATATCTGTGTGGTGTTACCGTCTGTGGCCATGCTTGCCTGGGCGATCGCGATGGCACTGCTCAGGTCTAGGGTTTCAGCAGCCAGCAGCTTTTGAAGAATGACCTCGTGGCTGATGCCCAGCACGAAAAAGTCCCGCGGCATTTTCCCCAACGCAGCTCCAAACTCGCAAGGTCCCGCGAGGCGTCTCAGGTCGGTGACATAATCCGCCACGTCCTGGTCCCCGGAGCGATGGTGCGTGTAAAAACGATACCTGGCCATGAGGATACTCTCCTTCGGCTTGAGGTGGTCCTGAACCAGCGTGTACAACTCTGTATATTCCTTCTCCGTTGGTTTTTGTCGGTGCGAGCAGATTCTTGATGAGGTCGTATATTTCAGGCCCACAGATGGTGAGGAAAACCGCCCTGTGCTTGGCCGCGTTAGTGTCTCCTTCCAGCTTGTTGGCCACAAAGTACTGGTCGAATCGCTCGATGAAAGATTCCCAATCATCACCCTCTACGAATCTCTCTAATATTCCAACGGCAGCTATGGTTGTGTGAAGGTGCATGTTCTGTTACTCGTCGCCAATTGTTGTGTACAGAAGAACTCCCCCAGGCTGAGTACTGTGAGCTAAACTTAGTGTGACCTTAGTCTTCTTTATTACAACTCCAGAGTGCCTAAACAACATGGCAGCCAACCTTTTATACCGGCCCTGCACCTGTGTGTGTGCAGGTGACCATTAGGACTTCAACAGTCGCGCCCTCTGGTGGCAAGTATTACATAGTTACATACATAAAATGAAGGAGGTTACAGAGATAGGGAGGGTTGTAGGGCTGGAGGAGGTTACAAAGATAGGGAGAATTGTAGGGGCCAGAGGAGATTACAGAGATAGGGAGGGCTGTAGGGGCTGGAGGAGGTTACAGAGCTAGGAAGGGTTGTAGGGCTGGAGGAGGTTACAAAGATAGGGAGAATTGTAGGGGCCAGAGGAGGTTACAGAGATAGGGAGAATTGTAGGGGCCAGAGGAGGTTACAGAGATAGGGAGGGTTGTAGGGTTCAAGGAGGTTACAGAGATGGGGAGGGTTGTAGGGGCTGGGAGAGGTTACAGAGAAAGGGATGGATGTAGGACTGGAGGAGGTTACATAGATAGGGAGGGTTGTCAGGCTGGAGGAGGTGACAGATATAGGGAGGGGTGTAGGGGCTGAAGCAGGTTACAGAGATAGGGAGGGGTGTAGGGGCTGGAGGAGGTTGCAGAGATAGGGAGAGTTGTAGGGGCTGGAGGAGGTTGCAGAGATAGGGAGGGTTGTAGGGCTGGAGGAGGTTACAGAGATAGGGAGAGTTGTAGGGGCTGGAGGAGGTTACAGAGATAGGGAGAGTTGTAGGGGCTGGAGGAGGTTACAGAGATAGGGAGGGTTGTAGGGGCTGGAGGAGATTACAGAGATAGGGAGGGTTGTAGGGCTGGAGGAGGTTACCGAGATAGGGAGGGTTATAGGGGCTGGAGGAGGTTACAGAGATAGGGAGGGTTGTAGGGGCTGGAGGAGATTACAGAGATAGGGAGGGTTGTAGGGCTGGAGGAGGTTACAGAGATAGGGAGGGTTGTAGGGGCTGGAGGAGATTACAGAGATAGGGAGGGTTGTAGGGCTGGAGGAGGTTACAGAGATAGGGAGGGGTGTAGGGGCTGGAGGAGGTTACAGAGATAGGGAGAGTTGTAGAGGCTGGAGGAGGTTACAGAGATAGGGAGGGGTATAGGGGCTGGAGGAGGTTACAGAGATAGGGAGGGGTATAGGGGCTGGAGGAGGTTACAGAGATAGGGAGGGTTGTAGGGGTTGGAGGAGGTTACAGAGATAGGGAGGGGTGTAGGGCTGGAGGAGGTTACAGAAATAGGAAAGGGTGTAGGGGCTGGAGGAGGTTACAGAGATAGGAAGGGTTGTAGGGCTGGAGGAGGTTACAGAAATAGGAAAGGGTATAGGGGCTGGAGGAGGTTACAGAGATAGGGAGGGTTGTAGGGGTTGGAGGAGGTTACAGAGATAGGGAGGGTTGCAGGGCTGGAGGAGGTTACAGAAATAGGAAGGGGTGTAGGGGCTGGAGGGGGTTACAGAAATAGGAAGGGGTGTAGGGGCTGGAGGAGGTTACAGAGATAGGAAGGGTTGTAGGGCTGGAGGAGGTTACAGAGATAGGGAGGGTTATAGGGGTTGGAGGAGGTTACAAAGATAGGGAGGGGTATAGGGGCTGGAGGAGGTTACAGAGATAGGGAGGGTTGTAGGGGTTGGAGGAGGTTACAGAAATAGGGAGGGTTATAGGGGTTGGAGGAGGTTACAAAGATAGGGAGGGGTATAGGGGCTGGAGGAGGTTACAGAGATAGGGAGGGGTGTAGGGCTGGAGGAGGTTACAGAAATAGGAAGGGGTGTAGGGGTTGGAGGAGGTTACAGAGATAGGGAGGGGTGTAGGGCTGGAGGAGGTTACAGAAATAGGAAGGGGTGTAGGGGTTGGAGGAGGTTACAGAGATAGGGAGGGGTGTAGGGCTGGAGGAGGTTACAGAAATAGGAAGGGGTGTAGGGGCTGGCGGCTTGCAATGGGAATTGAGCCCGAAGGTGGGGGGCGGGGAGTGGGAGACGATCTTTGAACTGGTTGGTATCTGTAGCCTGACGCTGCATGGGGGGAGGTATGAACCACAGAATCTGTTATTCCAGCTGCCTCGCCTCCAGCGATACAGGACATTCATCAGCTAAAACGGTCTGTCCCCCCTTCTGCATTCTCCACTTGGCAACTGGTCCCAGACGGATTGCTTTCAGCCGAAAGCCAAGATCCCGAATGTTCTCGGTAAACACTGCGAGACACGCTCACCATATGTTCAGAAATCTTTCATCGTGCGCTGTTTAAAGTGTGCTTTATCGCAGGAAGATAGGAACAGGAGGAGGCCATTCAGCCCCTCAAGCCTGCTCTGTCATTTATAGGAACAGGAGGAGGCCATTCAGCCCCTCTAGCCTGCTCTGTCATTTATAGGAACAGGAGGAGGCCATTTAGCCCCTCGAACCTGCTCGGCCATTTATAGGAACAGGAGGAGGCCATTCAGCCCCTCTAGCCTGCTCTGTCATTTATAGGAACAGGAGGAGGCCATTTAGCCCCTCGAACCTGCTCGGCCATTTATAGGAACAGGAGGAGGCCATTCAGCCCCTCTAGCCTGCTCTGTCATTTATTGGAACGGGGGAGGCCATTCAGCCCCTTGAACCTGCTCTGTCATTTATAGGAACAGGAGGAGGCCGTTCAGCCCCTTGAACCTGCTCTGTCATTTATAGGAACGGGGGAGGCCATTCAGCCCCTTGAACCTGCTCTGTCATTTATAGGAACGGGGGAGGCCATTCAGCCCCTTGAACCTGCTCTGTCATTTATAGGAACAGGAGGAGGCCATTCAGCCCCTTGAACCTGCTCTGTCATTTATAGGAACAGGAGGAGGCCATTCAGCCCCTCGAGCCTGCTCGGCCATTCAGTGAGCTCATGTCTAGTCTGTGACCTTACATCCACCGGCCTTTGGCCCATATCCCTTAATACCTTTGGTTAACCAGGGTACGGTAACATAATGGTTATGTTCCTGGACTAGTAATCCAGGGACCTTGTCTAATGATCTGGAGTGATGAGATGCAGAGAGGATATTTCCCCTCGTGGGGGAATCTTGGACTAGGGGGGCGCAGTTTCAGAGTAAAGGGCCGCTTATTTAAAACTGAGATGAGGAGGAATTTCTTCTCTCTGAGGGTTGTAAATCTGTGGAATTCTCTGCCCCAGAGAGCTGTGGAGACTGGGTCATTGAATATATTTAAGGTGGAGATAGACAGATTTTTGAGCGATAAGGGAGTAAAGGGTTATGGGGAGCGGGCAGGGAAGTGGAGCTGAGTCCATGATCAGATCAGCCATGATCTTATTGAATGGCGGAGCAGGCTCGAGGGACCGTATGGCCCACTCCTGCTCCTAGTTCTGATAAGTTCAAACCTCACCACAACAGCTGGGGAATTTAAATTCAGTTAATTAAATAAATCTGTAATAAAAAGCCAGTATCAGTAATGGTGATCGTGGAAGAACTGGATTTGTCGTAAAAACCCATCTGGTTCACTAATGTCCTTTAGGGGAAGGAAATCTGCCGTCCTTACCTGGTCTGGACCTACATGTGACTCCAGACCCTCAGCAATGTGGTTGACTCTGAACTGCCCTCTGAATGGTCCAGCAAGCCCCTCAGTTGTATTCAAGAAGGCCGCTCACCACCACCAACTCGAGGGCAATTAGGGATGGGCAATAAATGCCGGCCTTGCCAGTGACGCCCCCATTCCGCGAATTAATTTTAATAAAAATAACAAAAAGCCATCACACTCAGATTTAAAATGAACAATTGATCTAGCATCAATTGCAGTTTGCGGAAGAGAGTTCCCAACTTCCACCACCCTTTGTGTGTAGAAGTGTTTCCTAACATCATGCCTGAAAGTCCTGGCTCTAATTTTTAGACTATGTCCCCTGGTCCTAAACTCCCCAACCAGCAGAAATAGTTTCCCCCTATCCACCTGTCGTGTGTGTACATGCTGTTTGTAGCCACCAGGTGGTGCCATTGTTGGAGGCCACTGAACAGCACTCACATGGTGCTGCTCTGGTATAAAAGGCCAGCCATTTTGTGAGTCAGGCACTTTGGGCCTAAATGAAGCAGAGCCAAGGTTGTACCTTGTTCAGTTAAACAGTATTCAGTTTGTGCCTTTATTGTATATGTAACATTTGGCGATGAGAATACAAGAACCGTTGTTTGCAAAATGAACACGATTGTATTTTTAGAGCGATTCGTGGAGGGGGAAGATTGGGCAGACTTTGTGAGCCGTTTGAACCAGTACTTTGTGGCCAACGAAATGAAGGGGGTCGACGATGTAGATCGGTGCCGGGCCGTGTTCCTCACTGGGTACGGTTCAAAGATCTACGGTCTGATCAAGAATCTACTCATGACTAGTGATCCAACAGAGAAAACGTTCGAGGAGTTGTGTACATTGGTACGGGAGCACCTCAAGTCAGATGACGACATGATCATCTCGAGATACAGGTTTTATACACACGTTCGATCGGAGAGCCAGAGTGCGGCGGAATTTGTTGCAGACCTGAGACGTCTAGCGGGACTGTGCAAGTTCGGGATGATGTTGGCAGACATGCTGTGGGACTTCTTTGTTATCGGTACCAACCACGAGGTGATCCTGTGCTAACTTCTGACAGTGGAGGAGTTGGATTTAAAAAGGGCCATCCAGATCGCTCAATCATGTATGACGCAGACAGGAGTCTAAAGCAAATAGCGGTGAAGAACCGAACCTCGGCAAGTACTGTAAATGCGATTGATTCGGTGTTCGGCAGAGCGGCACATGGCAGGGCCTATCCGGCTGTGTTCGCGAAACCTGTGGCTGCCCAAAGTCCGCCAGCGGGAATGTATCCGACTTCTCCGTGTTGGCATTGTGGGGGAAATCATTGTCACTAGCAGTGCCGATTTAAGGAATATAGTTACAAAGGCTGTCTGAGAGTGGGGCATCTCCAGCGCAAGTGTCCACAGATGAGCAAGCGTGCTGCGACACACCACATGGAGGATGAGAGTCAGACTAGCGCAGATCCGGATACACAATCCGAGATGCCAGAGGAGGAAGTGTATGGACTGTACTCCTTCATGACCAAGATTAAAGCAATTTTGATTAACGTGAAGTTTAACGGGATACAGGTATCGGTGGAACTGGACACAGGGGCGAGTCAATCGATCATGAACGAGAGGGCAGTTAATAAGCTGTGGGATACTAAGGCTGTGAGGCCCAGGCTGAGCCCTGTTAATGTCAAGCTGCACACGTACATCAAAGAACTGATGAAGGTGATTGGCAGTGCACAAATTAATGTGTCGTATAACGGTTCGGTTCACGAGTTACCGCTGTGGATGGTTCCAGGCAATGGCCCAACACTGCTCGGCAGGAGCTGGTTGGAGAAAATTAGATGTAACTGGAACAACATAAAGGCGTTGACATCGGAGAAAGATACATGTGTCCGAGTATTGAGCAAGTTCCCCTCGCTGTTCGAACCGGGTATCGGCAATTTCACGGGAGCCAAGGTGCAGATCCACGTGGACTCAGATGCAAGACCCGTCCATCATAAAGCTCGGGCAGTGGTGTATATGATGAGGGAGAAGGTAGAAATTGAACTGGACAGACTCCAGCGTGAAGGGATCATATCACCAGTTGAATTTAATGAATGAGCCAGCCCCATTGTTCCTGTGCTCAAAAGCGATGGCACAGTCAGAATCTGTGGAGACGACAAGGCTACGATCAACAGGGTTTCAAAACAAGATCAGTACTCATTACCGAAGGCTGATGACTTGTTTGCGACGCTAGCCGGAGGGAAGTCATTCACAAAATTGGACTTGATGTCGGCCTATGTGACACAGGAGCTGGTCAAGATTCGAAGAGACTTACATGCATTAACACGCACAAAGGACTGTTTATTTACCAGTTTCGGAATTCGCTCGGCTGCAGCAATATTCCATAGGAATATGGAAAGTCTACTGAAGTCCATTCTCCGAACCGTCGTGTTCCAAGATGACATCCTGATCACCGGTCGTGACTACAAGGAACACCTGAACATCCTGGAAGAGGTTCTACTGCGTTTGGACAGAGTGGGACTCAGACTTAAACGCTCGAAGTGCGTCTTCATGGCTCCGGAGGTCGAATTACTCGGGAGGAAAATCACCGCTGACGGCATCAGACCTACTGACGTGAAAACCAAAGCCATCAAGTATGCACCCAAGCCGCAGAATGTGACGGAGCTGTGTTCGTTCCTGGGTCTACTCAACTACTTTGGTAATTCCCTACCTAAATAGAGCACCTTATTAGAACCACTGCACATGTTATTGAGAAAAGGTGACAACTGGGTGTGGGGCGCATCGCAAGACAGAGCTTTCGAGAAAGCCATCAATCTGCTTTGCTCCAACAAGCTGCTGGTACATTATAACCCATGTCAACATTTAGTTTTGGCCTGTGACGCATTGTCATATGAATTGGTTGCGTGTTACAACAAGCCAATGAGTCGGGGAAACTTCAACCTGTTGCGTATGCATCCAAAAGTTTGTCTAAAGCAGAAAGAGCCTACAGCATGGTAGAAAAAGAAGTTTTAGCGTGTGTGTACGGTGTTAAAAAGATGCATCAATACCTGTTCGGTCTGAGGTTCGAATTAGAGACCGATCACAAGCCGCTCATTTCGTTGTTTTCCGAGAGCAAAGGTATCAATACCAACGCTTCATCCCGCATCCAAAGGTGGGCGCTGACATTATCTGCCTATGATTATGTAATTCGCCACAGTCTGGCACAGAGAATTGTGCCGATGCTTTGAGCCGGTTGCCGTTGCCCACACCGGAGGTGGAAACGCCACAATCAGCGGATCTAATGTTAATCATGGATGCTTTTGAGAGTGAAGGTACCAGGACCAGATATTATCGGTGGCAAAGGGTTGCATCCTCAAAGGGGATTGGTCAGCCATACCTAAGCAAATGTGCGAGGAGGCCAAACCGTCTATTCAAGCAGATTGCATATTGTGGGGCAATCGCGTTGTAATGCCCAAGAAAGGGAGAGAGAAGTTTGTGCGTGAGTTACACAGCACACATCCTGGTATAGTGATGATGAAGGCCATCGCCAGGTCCCATGTATGGTGGCCAGGAATTGATTCTGAGCTGGAAGCATGCGTGCATCAGTGCAACACTTGCATGCAGCTCAGCAAAGCACCAGCAGAATCGCCGCTGAGTCTGTGGTCATGGCCATCCAAACCTTGGTCCAGGATCCATGTAGATTTTGCAGGTCCCTTCCTGGGCAAGATGTTTTTAGTGGTGGTAGATGCTTATTCGAAGTGGATAGAATGTTTAATCATGTCACCTAGCACGTCCACGGCAACCACAGAGAATCTCAATGTCATGTTCGCGCACATGGTCTGCCTGACACAGTGGTGAGCGACAATGGGTCGTGCTTCACCAGTCAGGAGTTTCAGGAGTTTGTGAAACTTAACGGCATAAAACATGTAAGGTCAGCACCGTTCAAGCCTGTGTCCAACGGGCAAGCAGAACGTGCAGTACAAATTATCAAACAAAGCATGAGGAGAGTAACCCGTGGGTCACTGCAGACCCGCTTGTCCTGCATACTGCTGAGTTACAGGACAAGACCCCACACACTCACAGGGGTCTCGCCTGCTGAACTCATGATGAAAAGAGATCTTAAGACCAAGCTATCTCTGGTACACCCAGATTTAAATAATCATGTTGAATACAGAAGACAAAGTCAACAAGGTTACCACGATCACGCAACTGTGTCACGCGAGATTTCTGTTAATGATCCTGTGTATGTGTTGAACTCTGGTCAGGGTCCCAAATGGATCGCTGGTACGGTCATGGCCAAGGAGGGCAACAGAGTATTTGTTATTAAGCTCAAGAATGGGCAAACTTGCAGGAGACACATGGATCAGACAAAGCTGAGGCACACAGACGAGTCAGAGTAGTCGGAGGAAGAAACCGTCGACGACCAACCAACCTACCAGCAGTCTTCAGTGGACTCAAGGGTCATCAGTGAACCTGGAATTCCCATCACGGACTTGTTCAATAAAAATGGACTTGCAATTCCTGACATGGCCACTGCCACCCCCAACAAGTCAGTCATCCAGCCCCCAGCCACAACAGACCCCGCACATTCACCCAAGGCTGGAATCGAACTGAGACGGTCAATTCGGGAGTGTAAAGTACTGGACCGTCTCAACCTGTGAAAGACTGTGATAAGATCTCAGAGGGGGGTATTGTCATGTATGTACATGCTGTTTGTAGTCACCAGGTGGCGTCATTGTTGGAAGCCACTGAGCAGCACGCACAATGTGCTGCTCTGGTATAAAAGGCCAGCCATTTTGTGAGTCAGGCACTTTGGGCCGTAATAAAGTAGAGCAAAGGGTGTACCTTGCTTAGTTAAACAGTACTCAGTTTGTGCCTTTATTGCGTACGTAATGCCACCCTATCAGTTCTTCAAAACTTCAATCAAATCACCCCTTACTCTTCTAAATTCCAGGGAATATAACCCTACTTTGTGTAATCTCTCCTCGTAATTTAACCCTTGGAGTCCGGGTGTCATTCTGGTGTATCTGTGCTGCGCTCCCTCAAAGGCCAATATATCCTTTCCAAGGTATGGTGCCCAGAACTGATCACAGTACTCCAGGTATCGCACAACTCTTTATTTAACCTCTCTGATTCACAGTCATAGAAACATAGAAACATAGAAACATAGAAAATAGGTGCAGGAGTAGGCCATTCGGCCCTTCGAGCCTGCACCACCATTCAATAAATCATGGCTGATCATTCACCTCAGTATCCCATTCCTGCTTTCTCTCCATACCCCTTGATCCCTTTAGACGTAAGGGCCATATCTAAGACCTTTTGAATATATCTAACGAACTGGCCTCAACAATTCTCTGCGGCAGGGAATTCCACAGGTTAAACACTCTCTGAGTGAAGAAGTTTCTCCTCATCTCGGTCCTAAATGGCTTACCCCTTATCCTTAGACTGTGACCCCTGGTTCTGAACTTCCACACCATTGGAAACATTCTTCAGGCATCGAATCTGTCCAATTCTTTCAGAATTTTATATGTTTCGAAGCGATCCCCTCTCTTTCTTCTAAATTCCAGTGAATATAAGCCCAGTCGATCCAGTCTCTCTTCATATGTCAGTCCTGCCATCCCGGGAATCAGTCTGGTGAACCTTCGCTGCATCCCCTCAATAGCAATAATGTCCTTCCTTAGATTATGAGACCAAACTCTACACAATATTCCAGGTGAGGCCTCACCAAGGCCCTGTACAACTGCAGTAAGACCTCCCTGCTCCTATACTCAAATCCCCGAGCTATGAAGGCCAACATACCATTTGCCTTCTTCACTGCCTGCTGTACCTGCATGCCAACCTTCAATGACTGATGTACCATGACACCCAAGTCTCGTTGCACCTCCCCTTTTCCTAATCTGTCAACATTCAGATAATATTCTGCCTTCCTGTTTTTGCCCCCAAAGTGGATAACCTCACATTTATCCACATTACACTGCATCTGCCATGCATTTGCCCACTCACCTAACCTGTCCAAGTCACCCTGCAGCCTCTTAGCATTCTCTTCATAGCTCAGTCTGACACCCAGTTTAGTGTCGTCTGCAAACTTGGAGATATTACATTCAATTCCTTCACCTAAATCATTAATGTATACTGTAAATAGCTGGGGTCCCAGCACTGAACCTTGTGGTAACCAATAGTCACTGCCTGCCATTCTGAAAAGGACCCGTTTATCCCGACTCTCTGCTTCTTGTCTGCCAACCAGTTCTCTATCCACGTCAATACATTACCCCCAATACTATATTGTAATGTCTGTAAGCTTGTAATGTTTGTCGCGCTACACTGTGGATGTGGACGTATTGTGTACTGCAACTACAGAGTTAATAATTCAACAGAACCAGGCATGTTCCGGAGGCTTCCGACAGAGCAGCCTGCCATATTAGGAGCTGTGTGTGCTGTGCTCTGTGAATATATCACATTTGGTGGCGAGATGGGATTTTTTAGATGATTTAAAGCTGAAATTTTGTTGGTGAAGGATTCAGCCAGCCGACAGAGAAACTTTGGAAGTTTCAAAAATGCGAGGTAAAATACAGCACATTGTGAACAGCTAGATTAAAAATGGCAGCACCCGCAGGTGTAATGGGACACTTGGATGAATATAGACACGACCGGGAATGTTTTAAAGCATATGTGGATCGGCTAGGAATGTATTTCACTGCAAATAACATAATCGAAGTTCCAGACAATGCAGTCCAGAATCAGGCGATATTGGAACGTAAGAAAGCGATTTTCTTATCGGAGGCAGGTCCGGCATTGTGTGACACCCTTGTAAATCTGCTTGTGCCTGACAAGCCAAAGGACACAATGCTTCAAGAGATTTTAACGAAGCTGGAGCAGCACTATAACCACAAACCGTTAGAAATTGCTGAAAGCTATCATTTTGGGATTCAGAATCAAAAGGCTGATGAAAGTATCAGTGATTATACTGCAGCATTAAAAAAGCTATCGATGCACTGTAATTTTGGAAACTTTCAAAAGCGAGCATTACGGGATCGTTTTGTTTGTGGGGTAAAAAATGATGCGATCAGAAGGAAGTTATTGATGACGGATGACTTGACTTTTGAGTTTGCTTGTCAGACAGCGAGGTCGATGGGCATGGCCAAACAATATTCCAGAAAATTAAATAATGATTACAGTCATCAGTCAACCGAGGTAAATCACCAGCAGGTTCAAAGTAAAAGTCGGTGGGGGCCCAAAGTCTCAGAAACTGGAAATTCTAACAGAGCATCGAAGTCGTGCTATAGGTGCCTGGGACAACACATTGCTCAAAGTTGTCCATACGTGAAGGCAGAGTGTTTCTTTTGCAGGAAGACTGGGCATCTTGCGAAGGCATGCCGACGGAAGGGTAAATCAGCGTTTAAAGCTATGAGTTCAGCGTTCAAAGCTATCAGTAGAAATCCCCAGAGATTACATAGCATGGAAGAACAACAACAGGACGAGGAGATGTTAGAGTTACACGTCATCAGGAGCACGAGGTTAATGGCCAGCGATTCGGAAATTATCAAAATCCACATAGATGTTGCGGGATTCAAGATACCAATGGAAATTGACACGGGTGCATCCGTGAGTGTAGTACCGGAGTCGTGTACCTCTACAAATTGCATGATTTCCATCTGGAGAAATCCAAGATAGAGCTGCGAGGCTACTCGGGAGAGAAAATTCCTGTGGTAGGTCATATCACCGTACTGGTGAAATATAAAGATCAATTTCAGAACTTGCCTCTAATAGCAGTGAAAGGAGACAAGTCTGCCTTACGAGGAAGAAATTGGTTGAGCTCACTGAAGCTGGATTGGAGTAAGATTTTCTGTGTGGAAGCGAGATTTTCATCAACGGATGAGGTTATCAAGAATTATTCGAAGGTGTTCTGTGAAACGGGCAGTCCGGTCCAAGGCTTCAAGCCGTGTGTCAGGGTACAGAAGGACGCTAGATCGGTTTATTACAAGCCACGTCCCATACCATATGCACTCAAGGAGAAAGTTGAGCAAGAACTCAAAAGACTAGTGACTGAGAACATTATTTGTAAGATAGATCGATGTAATTGGGCTACACCCATTGTTGTTGTACCTAAGTCCGATGGTAAGGTAAGATTGTGTGGTGATTATAAAGTAACCGTAAACCAGGTTCTAGAGGGTAATGTCCCCAATACATTGCTGAATATAGAAGATTTGTTCACAACACTGACAGGTGGTCAGATCTTCTCAAAACTGGATCTTACGAATGCCTACTTACAGCTTGAACTAGATGAGGAGTCCAAGTCATGTTTGACTATAAATACTCATCTAGGTCTATATCAATTTAATAGGCTACCGTTTGGAGTGTCTTCCGCCCCTGCCATATTCCAAGGGGTGATGAACCAGATTTTGCAAGGTATTGAAGGGGTAGTGTGTTATTTGGATGACATACTAATTTCAGCACCAAATAGGCAAATTCATAACATATTGAATGAAGTCCTCAAACGGCTAGAGAAGCACAGAGTACGAGTGTCTGCTCCTAAGTGTGAGTTATTTAAAAACTCAGTGGAGTATTTAGGTACAGAGTAGACAAAGCTGGTTTACATCCAACCATGGAAAAATTGGATGCAATTAGAAATGCACCCACTCCCAGGAATGTCACTGAACTTCGTTCATTCTTGGGTCTTTTGAACTATTATGGGAAGTTCCTACCAAATTTGGTTGCAGTGTTACATCCACTGAATGAACTATTGAAAAAACAGGTCCATTGGAAGTGGTCAAAAGAATGCGATACAGCAATCAAGGAGTGTAAAAGCAAATTGGTAGAGAGCACCATGTTAGTTTACTATGACATATCTAAGGAGATTAAGCTAACATGTGATGCCTCTCCATATGGAGTTGGGGCAGTGATCTCTCATGTATCATGTAGTGGGGAGGAGAGACCAATTGCTTTTGCTTCACGCACTCTAAGTAGCAGTGAGAGTAGTTATGCGCAAATTGAAAGAGAAGCGTTGGCATTACTTTTTGGGGTGAAGAAGTTTCACAAATACTTGTATGGTCGTAAGTTTACCATCATTACGGACCATAAGCCCCTAACAGCAATCCTCCATCCAAAGTCCCCAGTTCCAACATTAGCTGCAGCCCGAATGCAGAGATGGGCTTTGATTTTGTCAGCATATACATATGATATTGAATACAGACGATCAGCTGATCACAGTAATGCTGATGCAATGTCTAGATTGCCTTCCCCATCACAAGTTACACCCAATAGGGAAGAAGTGTTTTATTTTTCATACATTGATGAACTGCCAGTCACAGCTGAAGAGATTGGTAGAGCAACCAAATGTGACCCAGTGATGTCAAAGGTGTCTGAGTATATTGCAAATGGATGGCCAAACCAGGTAACAGACAAAGATATTCATCCATTCTTCATTCGTAGGAATGAATTATCAGTGGATAAAGATTGTATCATGTGGGGTACAAGAGTCGTTATAACAAATAAATTCAGGTCCAAATTATTAGGAGATCTCCATGACCAGCACTGGGAATGTGCTTGACCAAGAGTTTTGCACGCAGTTATTTATGGTGGCCAGGTCTTGATAAAGATATAGAGTACATCGTGAGTCAGTGTACGACATGTCAATCGGTAAGCCAGCAACCACCACCAGTACCATTACAGCCATGGAAATGGCCTCCCAGGATGTGGCAAAGGCTACATATCTATTTTGCTGAGTTAGAAGGACAACAATTGTTCATTGTGATTGATAGCCATTCGAAGTGGGTTGATGTGTTTCCAATGTGGAAAATAACAACAAGTAAAACATTGGACATTTTACAAAAATTATTTTCTTCATTTGGCCTCCCTGAAGAAATTGTTTCAGATAATGGACCACAATTTCGTTCCAAGGAATTTGCACAGTTCACGAGCAAAAATGATTAAAAAAATATCAAGATTCCACCATACCATTCTGCTTCAAATGGTGCAGCGGAGCGCACTGTACAAATTGTAAAACGTGCCCTCATCAAACAAATGTTAGATCCAAATCCAAGGAAACGACAGTTGTCATTGGATCACAAATTGGCTAATTTTTTTGATTACATATCGAAATACTCCTCAAACGACTACTGGTAGAACACCAGCAGAGTTGTTTCTCAAATGACAGCCATGAACCAGATTCTCGTTGTTAAAACCAAATTTGGCACAGTCCGTAGAAGAGACACAATTAAGACAGAAAGAGAATCATGATAGAGGTAGAGTGAAAGAGAGAAGTGTGAAATTAAACCAGAAGGTGAGAATGAAGAACCATCACCATAACTGGTTAAAGTGGTTACCAGGAAGAGTGGTGAAGATATGTGGTCCTCGCACATATTTGGTAAAGATGTTTGATAATGGACAGGTTAGGTTTGTTCACATTGATCATATTTTACCTACAGACATGGAAGGAGTTGAAGGTGGGAATGATTCAATTATTTCTGACACATCAGATAGTTTTGATACACCAGTAGCAAATCCTAAATCCAATGTACTGGAAACAAATCCAGGAGAGAATCAGACTGAAAGTCTGAGTCCGAGTCAGGAAAACAAAGAGCCTGAAGTTAGAGTGAGTTCAAATGAAAATCAAGGAAATTCCGTGGAGGAAAACATTCCTCAGGATGAGCCTCGAATCAGTTTAGATTCGACACCATGTTTGGAAGGTTCTGTTCGAGAGCGAAGGTATCCTCTTCGAAACAGAAAACAAGTGGTAAAGTTACATTTGTAAATATGGAAAAAAATAAGACTATATCCTGTGTTATGTATAAAATGAAAATTATGTATGATGTTTGTCATAATAACTTCTTCCTTAAGGAGGGAGAAGTGTAATGTCTGTAAGCTTGTAATGTTTGTAGCACCACACAGTGGATGTGGACGTATTGTGTACTGCAACTGCAGAGTTAATAATTAAACAGAACCAGGCAGATTCCGGAGGTTTCCGAGAGAGCTGCTTGCCATGTTAGGAATTGTGTGTGCTGTGCTCTGTGAATATATCACACATGTGATTTAATTTTGCACACAAATCTCTTGTGTGGGATCTTGTCAAAAGCCTTTTGAAAGTCCAAATACACCACATCCACTGGTTCTCCCTTGTTACTCTACTAGTTACATCCTCAAAAAATTCTAGAAGATTTGTCAAGCATGATTTCCCTTTCATAAATCCATGCTGACTTGGACCGATCCTGTCCCTGATTTCCAAATGCGCTGCTATTTCATCCTTAATAATTGATTCCAACATTTTCCCCACTTCTGATGTCAGACTAACCGGTCTATAATTCCCTGTTTTCTCTACCCTCCAATCCATAGGAACTGATCGAGTCAATAGACTGTTGGAAAATGATCAACACTGCATCCACTATTTCTAGGGCCACTTCCTTAAGTACTCTGGGATGCAGACTATCAGACCCCGGGGATTTATCGGCCTTCAATCCCATCAATATCCCGAACACAATTTCTTGACTAATAAGGATATCCTTCAGTTCCTCCTTCTCACTTGACCCTCGGTCCCCTAGTATTTCTGGAAGGTTATTTGTGTCTTCCTTCGTGAAGACAGAACCAAAGTATTTGTTCAATTGGTCTGCCATTTCTTTGTTTCCCATTATAAATTCACCTGATTCTGACTGCAAAGGACCTACGTTTGTCTTCACTAATCTTTTTCTCTTCACATTTCTATAGAAGCTTTTGCAATCAGTTTTTATGTTCCCTACTCTATTTCCCCCCTCCTAATTAAACACTTTGTCCTCCTCTGCTGAATTCTAAATTTCTCCCAGCCCTCAGGTTTGCTGCTTTTTCTGGCCAATTTATATGTCTCTTCCTTGGATTTAACACTATCCATAATTTCCCTTGTTAGCCATGGTTGAGCCACCTTCCCCGTTTTATTTTTACGCCAGACAGGGATGCACAATTGTTGAAGTTCATCCATGCGATCTTTAAATGTCTGCCATTGCCAATCCACCTTCAACCCTTTAAGTATCATTTGACAGACTATCCTAGCCAATTCACGCCTCATACCATTGAAGTTACCTTTCTTTAAGTTCAGGACCCTTGTCGATGAATTAACTGTGTCACTCTCCATCTTAATGAAGAATTCTACCATATTATGGTCACACTTCCCCAAGGGGCCTCGCACAACTAGATTGCTAATTAATCCTCTCTCATTACACAACACCCAGTCTAGGATGGCTAGCTCTCTAGTTGGTTCCTTGACATATTGGTCCAGAAAACCATCCCTTATACACTCCAGGAAATCCTCCTCCACAGTATTGCAACCAGTTTGGTAAACCCAATCTACATGTAGGTTAAAGTCACCCATGATAACTGCTATACGTTTCTGTGACCGCAACCGAGACTCCAGGATGGTATGTTGCCTCACTGGTGCAAAGGTCAAGGATGTCTCGGAGCGGGTGCAGGGCATTCTAAAAAGGGAGGGTGAACAGCCAGTTGTTGTGGTGCATATAGGTACCAACGATATAGGTAAATAATGGGAGGAGATCCTACGAGATGAATTTAGGGAGCTAGGAGCTAAATTACAAAGTAGGACCTCAAAAGTAGTAATCTCAGGATTGCTACCAGTGCCACGTGCTAGTCAGAATAGGAATCACAGAATAGCTCAGATGAATACGTGGCTTGAGGAGTGGTGCAGAAAGGAGGAATTCAAATTCCTGGGACATTGAACCGGTTCTGGGGGAGGTGGGACCAGTACAAACCGGACGGTCTGCACCTGGGCAGGACCAGAACCAATGTCCTAGGGGGAGTGTTTGCTAGTGCTGTTGGGGAGGAGTTAAACTAATATGGCAGGGGGATGGGAACCTATGCAGGGAGACAGAGGGAAGTAGAATGGGGGTAGAAGCAAAAGATAGAAAGAAGAAAAGTAAAAGTGGAGGGCAGAGAAACCTAAGGCTAAAAGCAAAAAGGGCCACCTTACAGCAAAATCCTAAAGGGGCAAAGTGTGTTAAAAAAACAAGCCTGAAGGCTCTGTGCCTCAATGCGAGGAGTATTCGGAATAAGGTGGATGAATTAACTGCGCAGATAGCAGTTAACGGATATGATGTAATTGGCATCACAGAGACATGGCTCTGCCTGACATACAGGTCAGTGACAACGGGCCATGTTTCACCAGTGCCGAATTTAAAGAATTCATGACACGCAATGGGATCAAACATGTCACCTCGGCCCCGTTTAAACCAGCCTCCAATGGGCAGGCAGAGCGGGCAGTACAAACAATCAAACAGAGCCTTAAACGAGTCACAGAAGGCTCACTCCAAACCCGCCTGTCCCGAGTACTGCTCAGCTACCGCACGAGACCCCACTCGCTCACAGGGGTGCCCCCGGCTGAGCTACTCATGAAAAGGACACTTCAAACCAGACTCTCGCTGGTTCACCCCAACCTGCATGATCAGGTAGAGAGCAGGCGGCAATCTTACTCCGATCCGTATTTGACGGCCCGTACTTTCTTAACCACCCTTTCACTTCACTGGACAGGGGATTGACGCAGCCCAGGGAGAAGTGAAAGGGTGGTTAAGAAAGTACGGACCGGCAAAAACGGATCGGAGTAAGATTGCAGTGTGCCAGCAAAAAGGCACCGAGGAGGTACTGGAGTGTGTGGAGCGATTCAAGTTGACGTGGCTGGAACATTCGGGTCTGCATCAAGAGGCGGAGCAGATGGATGACGAAAGAGTCGGACCCCTGAAGGCTACCTTTACGGCGGGGTTGAAACCAGAACTGTCTAAATTAGTGAAGGCGACCCTGGCAGATCGGGGTGATCGGGGAAACTCCTTCGCGCAGTTGGTAGACCGGTGTAGCCAGTTAGATCGGGATTTAACTTCAAAAGGTCCGGGTAATGCAGACTGGATGGAAACCAAAGGACCGGGAGGGACAGACGTCTGGAAGACTGCCGGGAAAGTGGCACTATCGCGGTAAAGATCGTGCCGAGCGAAGAAACTGAACAACCAGGGAAGCTCAGGGACGGGCCAGAAACAGGCCGACGGGCAGTAGATGATGGAGCGGTTTAAAGAACTTTCCTTCGATCAGCAGCTGCAGTTGCTGGAGTGTGCAAAAATCTCGTAGAGCCCATCCACTCCCCGGCAAGATCCCGGTTGGCATTAATACATCAGCGCAGGGACGGACTATATGTCAGTGTGGGAGTGGGCGACCAAGAGATTGATTGTTTATTGGACACAGGGGCAGAATTGACGTGCGTGCCCGAAAATGATGAATTCTCCCTCGACGGGACAACCCCCCCGTGCAGCGCATGGAGTCGGAGGCCATAAGCTGATACTCCACCGAACCCAGCCGATGTGTTTGGCTCTGGGGCCACGTGAAGTAACCGCGTCGGTCTGGGTGGGGCCGGTGGGACAACCCCTACTCGGGATGGACCTCTTGTCGAAAATAGACTCCTCCCTGGACTTTGAGGACGGCCAAGTCACATGGTCGATCCGATCCATAGAAACATAGAAAATAGGTGCAGGAGTAGGCCATTCGGCCCTTCGAGCCTGCACCGCCATTCGATGAGTTCATGGCTGAACATGCAACTTCAGTACCCCCTTCCTGCTTTCTCACCATACCCCTTGATCCCCCGAGTAATAAGGACTTCATCTAACTCCTTCTTGAATATATTTAGTGAATTGGCCTCAACTACTTTCTGTGGTAGAGAATTCCACAGGTTCACCACTCTCTGGGTGAAGAAGTTTCTCCTCATCTCGGTCCTAAATGGCTTACCCCTTATCCTTAGACTGTGACCCCTGGTTCTGGACTTCCCCAACATTGGGAACATTCTTCCTGCATCTAACCTGTCTAAACCCGTCAGAATTTTAAACGTTTCTATGAGGTCCCCTCTCATTCTTCTGAACTCCAGTGAATACAACCAGAGGGAAGAACTCAGGGACTACCCGATATGGGCCTAGGACAAACATGACTGTGGCTTGCTTAAAATGGACCCGGTTACCCTCACCGGGTCTCCACCTCCTTGCACCAAACAGTACCCGATCAGCCCGACATCAATCCAAGGAATATTACCCATCATCCGGCAGTTAGAAGAACAAGGGGTACTAGTTAAGGCCCACAGCTCATCCAACAGCCCTGTGTGGCCAGTGCAGAAGGGTAAAGACGCCTGCCGCGTGACGGTGGATTACCGGAAGGCCAAACCAGTGCATTGACCAAAAAGTCCCGTTGGTACCGGACCCCTCCACTATATTTCAGGCTCTGACGCCGGAAGACAAGTACTTCTCGGTGATTGATATGGCCAACGGATTCTGGGCAATTCCGTTGGCCCCGGAGGTGCAGCCGTGGTTTGCCTTTACCATCCAGGGACAGCCATACACCTGGACCCGTCTACCTCAAGGGTTCCACAACAGCCCAACAGTGTTCCACATGGCCCTCCAGGGTCACTTAAGGGAACTAGCCCCGATGGGATCTACGGTCATACAATATGCCGATGATATCCTGCTGGCGTGCACCACGGAAGAACAGCACGAACGAGTCGTGCTGACCTTACTGGACCACCTCGACGAAAAGGGATACAAGGCCAGTATGGCCCAAGGCCCAGATAGCCCAGGAAGAAGTAATTTACCCGGGACAAAAGATCTCAATGGGAGAGCGGGGACTGACCCAGGATAGGACCGAGGCTATTCGCGCGGCTCAACAGCCCGCCATGATCCAGGAACTTCGATCCTTCTTGGGCCTGTGCAATTTTAATAGGAACTGTGTGGACGCCTACACACAATTGGCACAACCATTGAATGACCTGCTGAAAGGAAAACGGATCTCAAAAGAAGCTATCACCCTGGCTGAGGAGCAAAAGGAGGCGTTTGAAAAACTGAAACAGGCCCTGTGCACGGCACCCGCCCTAGGGATCCCGGACACCAGGAAGCCCTTCACCCTATTCGCGCATGAGAAAGAAGGATACATGACTGTTATCCTGACTCAAGAACATGGGGACCAACAGAGGCCCATCGGGTACTACTCGGCCAAACTGGACACAGTGGCTCTCGGATGGGGAAGTTGCCCGAGGGCCGTGGAAGCTACATGCCGAGCAGTAATGGTAACGGCGGGATTAGTCTTAGACCAGAAACCGATCATCAAGTGTCCCCATACATTACATGCTCTGCTCTCCATGAACCGGGTCACCCAGGTGACCTCAGCCCGATGGACCAGATGGACAACAGTCCCGGAAGCTCCAAAACTGCATATTGTACGAGCTGGCCCGGTTAGTCCAGCCACCATGCTCCCCCTGCCTGAAGAAGGGTATGAAGACCAGCACGACCGTGCGGGCATGTTAGAAGAAGCAGAAGGAGCCGCTGCGGCAGCCGAAGAGCCGTTACCCAATCCGGACGTGATCCTGTTTACGGACGGATCCTCATCTGTGGAGCATGGAATCCGGAAGGCGGGCTGGGCAGTCACGACGCTGCACGAGGTAGTAAGGAAGGGGGGAGCTCCCCGCCGGGACCTCCGCTCAGCAGGCCGAAGCCTGCAGGGTAGCCGAGGGACAAACAGCTAATATATACACGGATTCCAGGTACGCTTTTGGGGTGGCACATGATTTCGGCCAGTTATGGCGGAAGAGAAGGATTCTTACGGCAGCAGGAACCCCAATACAGAATGGGGCGGAAGTCCGCGACCTACTTGAAGCATTACTGCTGCCAGAGAGGTATCTATCCTGAAATGCAAGGCCCATACGAAGGAGAATACAGATGAGGCTAAAGGGAACACACGGGCCGGCCAGGCAGCTAAGGAAGCCGCCTTAATGGAACCAGAGAAGGGCACCCTTGTACGTTAACTGGGGACCCGAGCGCTGACACAGGATCTGGCAAAAATGCAGGAGGAATGTCTCCGGACGGAAAAATGGGAATGGATAAGTGAAGGGATAAAGCTATGGGCGGATGGAATGTGGAGGCAGCCTGAGACAGGAAAACCAGTGGCACCACAAGCACTAATGCCCTTTTTTGGCCCAACAAATACACTCCTGGGGGCACTTAGCCCCCCAACAAATGACGGCTGGATTCCAGAAGAGCTGGTGGGGCCGGGGTTTTAGGAAACACGCTCAAACCACGGTGGACAGGTGCGTCACTTGCCAGAAAAATAACCCCGGGCCCTCCACTACATTGCCCCTTCTCCGACCTCCGGCCCCGGCAGGGCCTTTCCGAGATTTACAAGTAGATTACATCTCATTGCCCCCATGTCGGGGGTATACGGACGTCCTAGTGATTGTGGATCGGTTCTCTCGGTGGGTGGAAGCTGTACCCACCCGAAGGAGCACCGCCACGCACACGGCTAAGGTGCTGTGTAAAGACTATATACCTAGATGGGGAGTCCCCACAAGTATTGATTCTGATCAGGGGACCCGTTTTACTGGAGCCGTGTGCCGAGAGGTCTGCAGATTGCTCAACATCACATGGAATCTACATTGCCCTGATCACCCCACAGTCGTCAGGCCAAGTGGGGCGTATGAATCGAACTTTGAAACAACGACTGGCCAAGTACCACCAAGAGGGGATCCCGTGGCCTCAAGCACTCCCAATGGTCTTGTGTAATATCAGGGCCATCCCCAAACCGAACCACGGGCTTAAGCCCTTTTGAGGTGATCACCGGGAGACCAATGTCTCTCCCGGGGACCATCGATCTGCCAAAAGCAGACTGTCACCTGATGAGTGACACATTGTTGGAATGTTGTCAGAATTTAACAAATGCGATCAGTTCTGCTTCCCAACAGTTAAAAGCGGCTTTGGGTGAACCCCCGGAGGAAAGGACACGATATCGTCCCAGGAGTTTGGGTGTACGTAAAGAAAATACACAAAGAACCGCTGGGAGCCAAGTGGGAAGGACCGTACCAAGTATTACTGACGACCCGATCGGTGGTTAAAATCCAAGGGAAGCAGGCCGGGGTACACATTAAACGGGCACCCGTATCGGAAACAGACTAAAAGGACTGAACTTTTGAACTCAACAAAATGTTTGGACTGATTGTACTCGTGGGTCTGACCCTACCCCTGTGTAACATGGAGCTACATGTAAATACTTTTATGTACATGGCACATAACTATGCTAAGGAAGCCAACATCTCCAGTTGTTGGGTATGTGCGCAGGTACCGATCCATTGAAAGGGAGGAATTCCTTTGAGACCGGTCCCCCTCAATGAATCGGAGATGGCGGAATGGTTTTTTAACCAGAACCGTACGAACGGGAACAGGACCAATAGTCTGGGGGAAGATGGAGAATTACCAAAGGTCGAATGGCGGTCGGCGGGTTATGGGTTAAACACCTTTTTGGGGTGGTATCAGCCCAATTATAACCAGACCCCCAAAACCCCCGTTCTTGGCCCTCACTAACACATCAGGGATAGGAAGGCCACAAGGGTCGGTATGTCTGATCAGAAACCAAACCGGAGGGCAGGAAATGGGGAATAGTACGTGTAGGCAAAACGTGAATATGATGAAAGGAAGCATGCAGAGCTTCCTGCATTTCCCGAATAAGACCACGCCGGGCCAGAACTTTACACAAGGATGGGTAGTGATAGGAGGTGGCCGATAGTCTCCATACAACGGTACCTACTTTATTTGCGGCCACAGGGCTTATTCCTGGCGGCCACAGAACTGGACAGGATCTTGTTATGTGGGTTATGTGATACCCTACATTCACCACTCCACTTCCCTCCCTGGGTTGTTTTCTCCACAAAGGAGTAAACGGGCGACTACGGAGACTGAAAGGTTCTTCGCCATTCTGGTTCCTCGGTACGGAACTGGTAAATTAGCAAGGGAGTCCATTAACATGGCACCCGTCCTGGAAAAGGTGACCAATGACACCGCGGGAGCCCTACTTAAAATAAACGCCGAAATGGTGGCCAATCGAACAGTGGCCTTACAAAACCAAATGGCCTTCGACTTTCTCCTGGCGGAGAGGGGGGGAAGACTTGATCGGCACCGAGTGTTGCACGTATATCCCGGATAGTTCCGAGGATATCACCAACCTAGCAGACCACACCAAAAAGGAGATAGATCAGCTGAAACAACCCCCAGCTACCACACTGTGGGGTTGGGCCACAGGATGGCCAGGCTCCGTGGGCAGCTCATTGGTACAAGGAATTATATTTATATTTGCTGCAATAGTAGCATTTTGCTGTTTGTTTGCCTTGATTAGATGTTTGGCTATGCGTATGATGACAACAACTAACCCCGGAATAAGGAATGTGGAAGAGGGTTTTCGCCATCCACTGCTGCACCTTAAGAAGATATATATGTATATATAATCGGGACATTCTGATTCCGGCTAAGGAGGGAATCAAAGGGGGGAATTGTGGGACCAGATTAACTATTGTGAGACCTGATTAATTGGGACCTGATTAGTTTGTAATTATAGAGTAGCTGTGTGCTCACTAACAATGGAAAAGGTTGCAGTGTGGTTGGGGCCAAAGCACGGTCACAGGGTTAAGCGCAGTTCCGACCAGATAACAGGAACATGCTGTGAAACTGTGAACAGCAGGAGGAAGGGACATGATGTGGTCATCGCAGCATGACCAAGGCGATTGCTATCTGCGATGGACAGCTGGGTCATAACCAGCGGCCAGTCCGGAGTCGACAAACTGACCCCAGTAACAGCAGGGTGGGGGGCCAATCAGGGAATGGGAAGATCCCACGCTCGCGACTATAACTGAAGCTGTAACACGCGGTAGAGCGCGCTTTATTCTTAGTAACTGCAAGATGTAACTGAGCCAACAAAGTTTGCCTGGATACTACCACCGGACTCGAGTCTCGTCAACTGCTAAGAATATAAGAGACCCTACCCCCCCTCTCCCTGAAACAGCTCTCCCCCCCCTCCTCGGTCCCATCCCCCAGACCCCTCCCCATTCGGCCCACTGCCCCCTTGTGCCCACTCTCTCTCTGAAAGGATTTGGCCATTCCCCAGTGTGGGAAGGTAGGAAACCCGACTACCAGTAAAGGATCCCCTCGGAATGAGTGATCATAACATGATTGAATTTCAAATTCAGATGGAGGGTGAGAAAGTTGGATTAGTAACCAGCGTACTAAGCTTAAATAATGGAGACTATGAAGGTATGAGGGCAGAGTTGGGTAAAGTGGACTGAGAAAATAGATTAATGAGTCGGACGGTTGATGAACTGTGGTGTACATTTAAGGAGATATTTCACAACTCTCAAGAAAAATACATTCCAGTGAGGAGGAAAGGGTGCAAGAGAAAAGATAGCCATCCATGGCTAACTAAAGAAATAAAGGACGGTATCCAACTAAAAACAAGGGCATACAAAGTGACCAAAACTAGTGGGAGGACAGAAGACTAGGAAGCTTTTAAAAGTCAGCAAAGAACGACTAAAAAATGAAGAAGAAAGGGAAGATAGACTATGAGAGTAAATTAGCACAAAATATAAAAACAGATAGCAAGAGTTTCTATAGGTATATAAAAAGGAAAAGAGTGGCTAAAGTAAATGTTGGTCCCTTAGAGGACGAGACCAGGGAATTAATAATGGGAAACATGGAGATGGCAGAAACTCTGAACAAATATTTTGTATCAGTCTTTATGTTAGAGGACACCAACAATATTCCAACAATGGATAGTCAAGGGGCTATGGGGGGAAGAAACTTAACACAATCACAATCACTAAGGAGGTGGTACTCAGTAAGATAATGGGACTAAAGGCAGATATATCCCCTTGACCTGATGGCTTGCATCCTAGGGTCTTAAGAGAAGTAGCGGCAGGGATTGTAGATGCATTGGTTTTAATTTACCAAAATTCCCTGGATTCTGGGGAGGTCCCAGCAGATTGGAAAACTGCAAATGTAACGCTCCCCCTATTTAAAAAAGGAGGCAGACAGTTAGCCTAACATCTATGGTTGGGAAAATGTTGGTATTGTGTTCCTAACACAGATGAGGCTGCACACAGAGAGGTTAAAGTAACAGTGACCTCAGTCTTTATTAAGACACTCCAGAGTGAGGAACAGGCCTTAGATGCTGGGATCCCTTGGGACTTCAGGGGATGCGCTCCCTGGTGGCGGAACATGGGAGCGCATGCTTTACAGATAAAGTCAAAGTGAGGCGGTCGGGAGCCTTTCTTTCCCTGGTGGACCGCCTCGGTACAAATGTCCGTTCTGGTGTGTTGGCTGTGCCCTCGCTGGGCTGCCGTGTTGTTGGCCCTGCAGGGCTGCTGGGTGAGCCTGGCCTTGCTGGGCTGTTCGGCGTGATGGGTTCAATTTCCTGGTCCGGGGTGGTGTCGTTGATCCTTTGGGTGTGTGTTGTGGGCTCGAAAACGATGGTGTCTGCTGTGGGTTGTTCAGGGCAGTCTATGAACCGCAGCCTCGTTTGGTCCAGGTGCTTTCTGCAAATTTGTCCATTGTCTAGTTTGACTACAAACACCCTACTCCCTTCTTTAGCTATCACTGTGCCCGCAATCCACTTAGGACCATGTCCATAGTTTAGCACATACACAGGGTCATTCAGATCAATTTCCTGTGACACAGTGGTGCGACCATCATTTACATTTTGTTGCTGCCGCCTGCTCTCTACCTGATCATGCAGGTTGGGGTGAACCAGCGAGAGTCTGGTTTTAGGTGTCCTTTTCATGAGTAGCTCAGCCGGGGGCACCCCTGTGAGCAAGTGGGGTCTCGTGCGGTGGCTGAGCAGTACTCGGGACAGGCAGGTTTGGACTGAGCCTTCTGTGACTCGTTTAAGGCTCTGTTTGATTGTTTGTACTGCCCGCTCTGCCTGCCCATTGGAGGCTGGTTTAAATGGTGCCGATGTGACATGTTTGATCCCATTGCGGGTCATGAATTCTTCAAATACGGCACTGGTGAAACATAGCCCGTTGTCACTGACCAGTATGTCAGGCAGGCCGTGGGTGGCAAACATGGCCCTCAGGCTTTCAATGGTGGCGGTGGCGGTGCTTCCCGACATTATTTCACATTCAATCCATTTTGAAAAAGCATCCACCACCACCAGGAAAATTTTACCGAGAAACGGGCGCGCATAGTCGACATGGATCCTCGACCATGGTCTGGAGGGCCAGGACCACAAACTTAGTGGTGCCTCTCTGGGCGCGTTGCTCAACTGAGCACACACGCTGCATTGCCGTACACAGGACTCTAAGTCAGAGTCGATACCGGGCCACCACACGTGGGATCTGGCTATCGCTTTCATCATTGCTATACCCGGGTGTGTGCTGTGGAGATCCGAGATGAACGTCTCCCTGCCCTTTTTGGGTAGCACTACGCAGTTACCCCACAACAGGCAGTCTGCCTGAATGGACAGCTCGTCCTTTCACCACTGGAACGGCTTGATTAGCTCTTGCATTTCAACGGGGATGCTGGCCCAGCTCCCATGCAGTACACAGTTTTTTACTCGGGACAGCAGAGGATCTTGGCTGGTCCAAGTCCTAATCTGGCGGGCCGTGACAGGTGATTTATCATTTTCAAACGCTTCCATGACCATCAACAAGTCTGCGGTCTGCGCCACCATCAACAAGTTTGCAGGCTGCACCATTTCCACCCCCGTGGTGGGCAATGGTAGCCGACTGATAGCATCCGCACAGTTCTCGGAGCCTGGCCTGTGGTGGATGGTATAGTTATACGCTGATAGCACGAGTGCCCACCTTTGTATGCGGGCTAAGGCATTAGTATTTATCCTCTTGTTTTCAGCGAACTGGGATATGAGGGGCTTGTGATCGGTTTCCAGCTCAAATTTGAGGTCAAACAGGTACTGATGCATTTTCTTTACCCCGAACACACACGCTAATGCCTCTTTCTCAATCATGCTGCAGACCCTCTCGGCCTTAGACAAGCTCCTGGAGGCATAGGCGACAGGTTGCAACTTCCCCGCAATGTTAGCTTGTTGTAATACACACCCGACACCGTACGACGATGCATCACATGCTAGCACAAGTCTTTTACACGTGTTATACAATACAAGCAGCTTGTTGGACCATAAAATGTTTCTGGCTTTCTCAAAAGCAATTACTTGTTTTTTTTCCCCATACCCAGTTCTCACCTTTATGCAATAACACATGTAGGGGCTCTAAGAAGGTGCTTAACCCTGGTAGGAATTTACCAAAATAATTGAGAAGTCCCAGGAACGACCGCAGCTCCGTGACGTTCTGTGGCCTGTTCCTGATAGCCTCTGTCTTGGCGTCTGTGGGCCGAATGCCCTCCGCCGCGATCTTTCTCCCCAAAAATTCCACTTCTGTTGTCATGAAGATGCATTTCAACCACTTCAGCCATAGCCCTACGCGATCCAGTCGCTGGAGGACCTCCTCCAGGTTTTGTAGGTGCTCGACGGTGTCCCGACCAGTGACCAATATGTCGTCCTGAAAAACCACCATGTGTGGTACCGACTTGAGTAGGCTCTCCATGTTTCTCTGGAAGATCGCTGCAGCCGACCGAATTCCAAACGGGCATCTGTTGTAGATGAACAGTCCCTTGTGCGTGTTGATGCAGGTGAGGCCCTACGAAGATTCCTCCAGCTCCTGCTTGGTGAACATCTTGCCTCCTGCAAGCGTCGCAAATAGGTCATCTGCTTTAGGTAGTGGTTATTGGTCCTGTAGCGTGAAACGATTAATAGTTACTTTATAATCGACGCAAATCCTGACCGTGCCATCACTTTTGAGTACTGGAACAATCGGGATGGCCCACTCGCTGAATTACACTGGGGAGATAATGCCCTCGTGTAGCAGCCTGTCCAGCTCGATTTCCACTCTCTCCCTCATCATGTGAGGTCCAGCTCGCGCCTTGTTGTGAATGGGTCGTGCCTCTGGGACCAAGTGGATCCGTACCTTCGCCCCGGAAAAGTTTCCAATGCCTGGCTCGAAAAGGGAAGGAAATTTGTTAAGAACCGGGGTACATGAGGCCTCAACGACATGTGATAGCGCTCTGATGTCATCCCAGTTCCAGCGGATTTTGCCCAGCCAGCTCCTTCCAAGCAGTTTGGGGCCATCGCCCGGGACAATCCAGAGTGGCAGTTCGTGCACCGTGCCCTCGTAGGTGACCTTGACCATAGTGCTGCCCAGGTCAGTGATAGCTCTTTGGTGTACGTTCTCAGTTTCGTGTGGATGGGGCTCAGGGCTGATCTGAATGCCTTGTTGCACCACAGTCTCTCAAACATCTTTTTACTCATGATGGATTGGCTAGCGCCAGTGTCCAGTTCCATGGCTACGGGTAAGCCATTCAATTTTATATTTAGCATTATAGGTGAACATTTCGTCGAAAATGTGTGCACCCCGTGTACTTCAGCATCTGCCTCCTCTCTCTGAGGCTTGAAATTGCTTTGATCCACCATGGACCGATCTTCCTTTGCCACATGGTGGTTAGCAGGTTTTGCAGAGCTTGCAGCTCATTTGCAAGCTTGTTGGAGGTGCCCCATTGTTCCACAGCTCTTGCAAACATACTCTTTGAAGCGGCAAGCATAGGCTGAATGGAAGCCTCCACAACGCCACCAAGGTGTGAATTGCCTTGCATTCATCTTTTGTTGCGGACTCTGTGTCATCTGGGTCACCTGAGGCCTGCTGGCAGTTGCAGACTTGTGGTTTCTGCCCTGTACATTTCTGCTCGCAAACACGGTTCCAGTTAATTTATGAACATTGCTAGCACCTGTGTGCTGAGAGATTTGTTTGGTGTTATCACTGGTGGACATAAACGCCTGTGCTATCGCAATGGCCTTACTGAGGGTCGGTGTCTCTACAGTCAAAAATTTTCGTAGGATGGTCTCGTGGCCAATGCCCAGTACAAAAAAGTCTCTGAGCATTTGCTCCAGGTAGCCATCAAACTCACATTGTCCTGCAAGCCGCCTTAGCTCGGCGACGTAGCTCGCCACTTCCTGACCTTCAGATCGCTGGCACATATAGAACCGATACCTCGCCATCAGCACGCTCTCCCTCGGGTTAAGATGCTCCCGAACCAGTGTACACAGCTCCTCATACGACTTATCTGTGGGTTTCACCGGAGCCAGAAGATTCTTCATGAGGCTGTAGGTCGGTGCCCCGCAGAGCGTGAGGAGGACCGCTCTCCTTTTTGCAGCGCTTCCTTCTCCGTCCAGCTCGTTGGCTACAAAGTACTGGTCTAACTGTTCGACATAGGCTTCCCAGTTCTTACACTCCGAGAACTTCTCCAGGATGCCCACAGTTTGCTGCAACTTTGCATTGGAATCCCATCCTCGTCGCCAGTTATTGTGTTCCTAACACAGATGAGACTGCACACAGGGAGGTTAAAGTAACAGTGACCTCAGTCTTTAATAAGACACTCCAAAGTGAGGAACAGGCCTTAGGGGCCGGCTTATATACAGTGCTCCCAAGGGATGCTGGGATCTCTTGGGATTTCAGGGGATGCGCTCCCTGGTGGCGGAACATGGGATTGCATGCTTTACAGATACACAACAGTTGGAGTCCATTATTAAAGAAGCAGTAGCAGGACATTTGGATAAGCAAAAGTCGGTCAGGTACAGTCAGCATGAATTTATGAAGCGGAAGTCATGTTTGACAAATTTGCTGGAGTTCTTTGAGGATGTAACTGTTATGTCTCAAATAAAGCAATGTGACTGAGTACCTAGACTTGAGTAAGTGTGACCTTAGTCTCTTTATTCTGACTCCAGAGTGCTGGCACAGCAAGGCAGGCCTGCTTATATGCTGGGATCCCTTGGGCCTCCAACAGATGCGCCCTCTGGTGGCAGTGGAATGCTGGTCCCGAGGTGTTGCATACATATGATTTGGATGAAGGAATTGAGTGCAATATCTCCAAGTTTGCAGATGACACTAAGCTGTGTGAGCTGTGAGCTAAGAGGCTGCAGGGTGACTTGGACAGGTTAGGTGAGTGAGCAAATGCATGGCAGATGCAGTATAATGTGGATAGATGTGAGGTTATCCACTTTGGGGGCAAAAACGCGAAGACAGAATATTATCTGAATGGCGGCAGATTAGGAAAAGGGGAGGTGCAACGAGACCTGGGTGTCATGGTACATCAGTCATTGAAAGTTGGCATGCAGGTACAGCAGGCGGTGAAGAAGGCAAATGGTATGTTGGCCTTCATAGCTAGGGGATTTGAGTATAGGAGCAGGGAGGTCTTACTGTAGTTGTTAGGGCCTTGGTGAGGCCTCACCTGGAATATTGTGTTCAGTTTTGGTCTCCTAATCTGAGGAAGGACATTATTGCTATTGAGGGACTGCAGCGAAGGTTCACCAGACTGATTCCCGGGATGGCAGGACTGACATATGAGGAGAGACTGGATCGACTGGGCCTGTATTCACTGAAGTTTAGAAGAATGAGAGGGGATCTCATTGAAACATATAAAATCTGACGGGACTGGACAGGTTAGATGCAGGAAGAATGTTCCCGATGTTGGGGAAATCCAGAACCAGGAGTCACAGTCTGAGGATAAGGGGTAAGCCATTTAGGACTGAGATGAGGAGAAACTTCTTCACCCAGAGAGTTTGAACCTGTGGAATTCCCTACCGCAGAAAGTTGTTGAGGCCAGTTCGTTGGATATATTCAAGAGGGAGTTAGATATGGCCCTTATGGTTAAAGGGATCAAGGAGTATGGAGAGAAAGCAAGAAAGGGGTACTGAGGGAATGATCAGTCATGATCTTATTGAATGGCGGTGCAGGCTCGAAGGGCCGAATGTCCTACTCCTGCACCTATTTTCTATGTTTCTATATTTCTATGTCTTTTGTGGGTAATCGCGTGGTTTTGCCGAAGAAAGGCAGGGAAACATTCATGCGTGACCTACACAGTACCCACCCAGGCATAGTAATGATGAAAGCTATAGCCAGATCCCATGTGTGGTGGCCCGGCATTGACTCAGATTTGGAATCTTGCGTGCGCCAATGCAACACTTGCTCTCAACTGAGCAATGCACCCAGGGAGGCACTGCTAAGTCTGTGGTCATGGCCCTCCAAACCGTGGTCTAGGATCCACGTTGACTTTGCTGGCCCGTTTCTAGGCAAAATGTTCTTGGTTGTTGTGGATGCTTATTCAAAATGAATTGAGTGTGTAATAATGTCTGTAAGCACGTCCACTGCCACCATCGAAAGCCCACGAGCCATGTTTGCCACGCACGGCCTGCCTGATGTCCTAGTCAGTGACAATGGGCCGTGTTTCACCAGCGCTGAATTCAAGGAATTCATGGCCCGCAATGGGATCAAGCGCGTCACATCTGCCCCGTTCAAGCCTGCATCTAACGGCCAGGTAGAACGGGCAGTCCAAACCATGAAGCAAAGCTTGAAACGTGTGTTGGAAGGCTCCCTGCAGACCCGCCTGTCCCCAGTCCTGCTCAGCTACCGCACCAGACCCCACTCGCTCACCGGGGTTCCCCCTGCCAAACTGCTCATGAAAAGGGCACTCATAACAAGGCTCGCTCTAGTCCACCCTGATCTCCATGATCATGTCGAGGGCAGGCGGCATCAACAAACATGTGCCATGATCGCGCAAATTGGTCACGCGATATTGAAGTCAATGATCTTGTATTTGTACTCAACTATGGACGTGGTCCCAAATGGCTTGCTGGCACTGTTGTAGCTAAAGAAGGGAATCGGGTGTTTCAGGTCAAACTTGCAAATGGACTAACTTGCAGAAAGCATTTGGACCAAACCAAACTGCAATTCACAGACAGCCACGAGCAACCTGAAGAGGACACCACCAACTTCAACCCTCCGACACACACACAAGTGACAACTGACATCACGGTTGACCACGAAGCTGAACTCATCATCCCCAGCAGCCCAGCAAGGCCGGCTACGCAGCAGCCCAGCGAAGGCCCAACCAACTCACCTGCACCTGCATTTGTACCGAGACGATCGACTAGGGAGCGGAAAGCCCCAGATCGTCTCACCCTGTAAATAAGTGTACTACTGACTTTGGGAGGGAGTGATGTTATAGAAACATAGAAACATAGAAAATAGGTGCAGGAGTAGGCCATTCGGCCCTTCGAACCTGCACCACCATTCAATAAGATCATGGCTGATCATTCCCTCAGTACCCCATTCCTGCTTTCTCTCCATACCCCTTGATCTCTTTAGCCGTAAGGGCCATATCTAACTCCCTCTTGAATATATCCAATGAACTGGCATCAACAACTCTCTGCGGCAGGGAATTCCACAGGTTAACAACTCTCTGAGTGAAGAAGTTTCTCCTCATCTCAGTCCTAATTGGCCTACCCCTTATCCTAAGACTGTGTCCCCTGGTTCTGGACTTCCCTAACATCGGGAATATTCTTGCTGCATCTAATCTGTCCAGTCCCGTCAGAATCTTGCATGTTTCTATGAGATCCCCTCTCATCCTTCTAAACTCCAATATATAAAGGCCCAGTTGATCCAGTCTCTCCTCATACGTCAGTCCAGCCATCCCAGGAATCAGTCTGGTGAACCTTCGCTGCAGTCCCTCAATATCAAGAACGTCCTTCCTCAGATTAGGAGAACAAAACTGTACACAATACGCCAGGCAAGGCCTCACCAAGGCCTTGCACAACTGCAGTAAGACCTCACTGCTTCTTCTAAATCATTCATCTAAATCATTAATGTATATTGTAAAGAGCTGGGGTCCCAGCACTGAACCTTGCAGCACTCCACTAGTCACTGCCTGCCATTCTGAAAAGGACCCGTTTATCCCGACTCTCTGCTTCCTGTCTGTCAACCAGTTCTCTATCCACGTCAGTACATTACCCCCAATACCATGTGCTTTAATTTTGCACACCAATCTCTTGTGTGGGACCTTGTCAAAAGCTTTTTGAAAGTCCAAATACACCACATCCACTGATTCTCCCTTGTCCACTCTACGAGTTACATCCTCAAAAAATTCTAGATTTGTCAAGCATGATTTCCCTTTCATAAATCCATGCTGACTTGGACCGATCCTGTCAACGACTGGAAATTGCTCAAAACCTGGGCACACGAGGCGTCGTCGATGGACGAGAGCGCTCGGATGTCGTCCCAGTTCCAGCGGGTTTTTCCCAGCCAGTTTCTGCCGAACAATGTGCGGCCATCTCCTGGTACAGTATATAGTGATAGTTCGTGCACCGCTCCATCATAGGAGACTTTTATTGCTGCACTGCCAATTACAGGGATCAGCTCTTTAGTGTAAGTTCTCAGCTTGGTATGAATAGGGCTCAGCTTGGGCCTGTGTGCCTTGTTGCACCACAGCCTGTCGAAGGCCTTTTTGCTCATGATGGACTGACTCGCACCTGTGTCCAGTTCCATGGATACTGGAATTACGTTCAGTTCAACTTTTAACATGATCGGTGGACATTTCGTGGTGAAGGTATGTACCCCGTACACTTCTGTCTCCTCAGTTTGAGTCTCTAGTTCAGTTTGATACACCATGGATCGGTCTTTCTCTGCAACGTGGTGGTTTGCAGGGTTTGCAGCTCGTCTGCACATTCGCTGGAGGTGTCCCGTTGTTCCACAGCCTTTGCACACATAGTGTTTGACGCATTGATGGACTCGATGATCACCTCCACAGCACCAACAAGGTGTTAACTGCCTCACATTAACGCTTGATGGCGGATGCTGAGTCATCTGAGGTCATGCAGCTGCAGGCGTGTACGTTCTGCGATATACATTCCTGCCTGAAAACGATGTTACTTTGTGTACAGTACTTGCTGAAACCTCTTTATGCTGTGAAATTTGTTTGGTGTTATCGCTGGTGGACATAAATGTCTGGGCTATCGTTATGGCTTTGCTCAGGTTCGGTGTTTCAACAGTCAATAGTTTGCGAAGGATAACCTCATGGCCAATGCCAAGCACAAAGAAGTCTCTTAGCATTTGCTCCAGGAATTCACCGAATTCGCAATGTTCTGCAGGGCGCCTTAGTTCGGAGACGTAGCTCACCACTTCCTGGCCTTCAGACCGTTAACATGTATAAAATCAATACCTTGTCATCAGAACGCTCTCCTTCAGATTTAGGTGCTCCCGGACCAGCGTACACAGTTCTTCACATGATTTGGTTGTTGGTTCCATTGGAGCGAGAAGATCCTTCATGAGGCCATAGGGTGTTGCCCCGCAGACGGTGAGGAGGATCGCCCTTCGTTTGGCAGCGTTCTCGTCCCCTTCCAGCTGGTTGGCCACGAAGTATTGGTCGAGTCGCTCAACGAAGGCGTCCCAATCGTCCCCTTCTGAGAATTTCTCCAGGATACCAACAGCTCTCTGCATTTTCGCGTGATGGTTCGTTATCTATTACTCGTCGCCAGTTGTTATGTCTCAACTAAAGCAATGTGACTGAGTACTGTAGACTTGAGTAAGTGTAACCTTAGTCCCTTTATTCTGACTCCAGAGCACATGCACAGCATGGGAGGCCTGCTTCTCTGCAGTGCTCCCAAGGGATGCTGGGATCCCTTGGGACTCCAACAGATGGTGGCGTTGGAATGCTGGTTACAAGGTGTTACATATATAACAGTAACGAACAGGGTGGATAAAGGGGAACCAGTGGATGTGGTGTATTTGGACTTCCACAAGGCATTTGACACGATGCCACACAAAAGGTTACTGCACAAGATAAAAGTTCACGGGGTTGGGGATAATATATTAGCATGGATAGAGGATTGGCTAACTAACAGAAAACAGAAAGTCGGGATAAATGGTTCATTCTCTGGTTGGCAACCAGTAACTAGTGGGGTGCCGCAGGGATCAGTGCTGGGACCCCAACTATTTACAATCTATATTAACGACTTGGAAGAAGGGACTGAGTGTAATGTAGCCCAGTTTGCTGTCTATACAAAGATGGGAGGAAAAGCAATGTGTGAGGAGGACACAAAAAATCTGCAGAAGGACATAGACAGGGTAAGTGAGTGGGCAAAAATTTGGCAGATGGAGTATAATGTTGGAAAGTGTGAGGTCATGCACTTTGGCAGAAAAAAATCAAAGAGCAAGTTATTATTTAAATGGAGAAAGATTGCAAAGTGCTGCAGTACAGCGGGACCTGGGGGTACTTGTGCATGAAACACAATAGGTTAGTATGCAGGTACAGCAAGTGATCAGGAAGGCCAATGGAATCTTGGCCTTTATTGCAAAGGGGATGGAGTATAAAAGCAGGGAAGTCTTGCTACAGTTGTACAGGGTATTGGTGAGGACACACCTGGAGTACTGCGTGCAGTTTTGGTTTCCATATTTACGAAAGGATATACTTACTTTGGAGGCAGTTCAGAGAAGGTTCACGAGGTTGATTCTGGCGATGAGGGGGTTGACTTATGAGGAAAGGTTGAGTAGTTTGGGCCTCTACTCATTGGAATTCAGACGAATGAGAAGTGATCTTATCGAAACGTATAAGATTATGAGGGGGCTTGACAAGGTGGATGCAGAGAGGATGTTTCCACCGATAGGGGAGACTAGAACTAGAGGGCATGACCTTAGAATAAGGGGCCGCCCATTTAAAACTGAGATTTGCGACCTCGGAGAGCTGTGGAAGCTGGGACATGGAATACATTTAAGACAGAAATAGACAGTTTCTTCAGCGATAAGGGGATAAAGGGTTATGGGGAGCGGGCGAGGAAGTGGAGCTGAGTCCATGATCAGATCAGCCATGATCGTATTAAATGGCGGAGCAGGCTCAAGGGGCCGTATGGCCGACTCCTGCTCCCATTTCTTATGTTCTTATGTTTGTATATTGCCCACAGTAAGATACCGCAAACAGCAATGCGATAATTGACCAGATCCTCTGTGTTTTATTTAGTGATGAGAGGGAGGAATAAATATTGGGCCCAAGACTCCGGAAAGAACTATTGTCTCAGGGCTTCTTCAATAAGTGACATCTTCAACCCGAGGGCAAACGGGCTCTCGGTTTAAATCTCATCCAAAAGACGGCATCTCCGACAGTGCAGCGCTCCCTCAGTACTACCCCTCCGACAGTGCAGCACTCCCTCAGCAATGACCCTCCGACAGTGCGGCGCTCCCTCAGTACTGCCCCTCCGACAGTGCAGCACTCCCTCAGCAATGACCCTCCGACAGTGCGGCGCTCCCTCAGTACTGCCCCTCCGACAGTGCAGCACTCCCTCAGTACTGCCCCTCCGACAGTGCAGCACTCCCTCAGTACTGCCGCTCCGACAGTGCAACACTCCCTCAGTACTGACCCTCCGACAGTGCAGCATTCCCTCAGTACTGACCCTCCGACAGTGCAGCATTCCCTCAGTACTGACCCTCCGACAGTGCAGCACTCCCTCAGTACTGCCCCTCTGACAGTGCAGCACTACCTCAGCACTGACCCTCCGACAGTGCGGTGCTCCCTCAGTACTGCCGCTCCGACAGTGCAGCACTCCCTCAGTACTGACTCTCTGACAGTGCGGCACTCCCTCAGTACTGCCCCTCCCACAGTGCAGCACACCCTCAGTACTGCCCCTCCGACAGTGCAGCACTCCCTCAGTACTGCCCCTGCCACAGTGCAGCACTCCCTCAGTACTGCCCCTCCCACAGTGCAGCACTCCCTCAGTACTGCCCCTCCCACAGTGCAGCACTCCCTCAGTACTGCCCCTCCGACAGTGCAGCACTCCCTCAGTACTGCCCCGCCCACAGTGCAGCACTCCCTCAATACTGCCCCTCCGACAGTGCAGCACTCCCTCAGTACTGCCCCTGCCACAGTGCAGCACTCCCTCAGTACTGCCCCTCCGACAGTGCGTCACTCCCTCAGTACTGCCCCTCCCACAGTGCAGCACTCCCTCAGTACTGCCCCTCAGACAGTGCGGCACTCCCTCAGTACTGCCCCTCCCACAGTTCAGCACTCCCTCAGTACTGCCCCTCCGACAGTGCAGCACTCCCTCAGTACTGCCCCTCCGACAGTGCAGCACTCCCTCAGTACTGGCCCTCCGACAGTGCAGCGCTCCCTCAGTACTGCCCCTCCCACAGTGCGGCACTCCCTCAGTACTGCCCCTCCCACAGTGCAGCACTCCCTCAGTACTGCCCCTCCGACAGTGCAGCACTCCCTCAGTACTGCCCCTGCCACAGTGCAGCACTCCCTCAGTACTGCCCCTGCCACAGTGCAGCACTCCCTCAGTACTGCCCCTCCGACAGTGCAGCACTCCCTCAGTACTGCCCCTGCCACAGTGCTGCACTCCCTCAGTACTGCCCCTCCGACAGTGCAGCACTCCCTCAGTACTGGCCCTCCGACAGTGCAGCACTCCCTCAGTACTGCCCCTGCCACAGTGCGGCACTCCCTCAGTACTGGCCCTCCGACAGTGCAGCGCTCCCTCAGTACTGCCCCTCCCACAGTGCGGCACTCCCTCAGTACTGTCCCTCCCACAGTGCAGCACTCCCTCAGTACTGCCCCTCCCACAGTGCAGCACTCCCTCAGTACTGCCCCTCCCACAGTGCGTCACTCCCTCAGTACTGCCCCTCCCACAGTGCAGCACTCCCTCAGTACTGCCCCTCCGACAGTGCAGCACTCCCTCAGTACTGCCCCTCCGACAGTGCAGCACTCCCTCAGTACTGGCCCTCCGACAGTGCAGCGCTCCCTCAGTACTGCCCCTCCCACAGTGCGGCACTCCCTCAGTACTGCCCCTCCCACAGTGCAGCACTCCCTCAGTACTGCCCCTCCGACAGTGCAGCACTCCCTCAGTACTGCCCCTGCAACAGTGCAGCACTCCCTCAGTACTGGCCCTCCGACAGTGCAGCACTCCCTCAGTACTGCCCCTGCAACAGTGCAGCACTCCCTCAGTACTGCCCCTCCGACAGTGCAGCACTCCCTCAGTACTGCCCCTGCCACAGTGCAGCACTCCCTCAGTACTGCCCCTCCGACAGTGCAGCACTCCCTCAGTACTGCCCCTCCGACAGTGCGGCACTCCCTCAGTACTGCCCCTCCGACAGTGCAGCACTCCCTCAGTACTGGCCCTCCGACAGTGCAGCACTCCCTCAGTACTGCCCCTGCCACAGTGCGGCACTCCCTCAGTACTGGTCCTCCGACAGTGCAGCGCTCCCTCAGTACTGCCCCTCCCACAGTGCGGCACTCCCTCAGTACTGCCCCTCCCACAGTGCAGCACTCCCTCAGTACTGCCCCTCCGACAGTGCAGCACTCCCTCAGTACTACCCATCCGACAGTGCAGCATTCCCTCAGTACTGCCCCTCCCACAGTGCAGCACTCCCTCAGTACTGCCCCTCCCAGTGCGGCACTCCCTCAGTACTGACCCTCCGACAGTGCAGCACTCCCTCAGTACTGCCCCTCCGACAGTGCGGCACTCCCTCAGTACTGCCCCTCCCACAGTGCGGCACTCCCTCAGTGCTGACCCTCCCACAGTGCGGCACTCCCTCAGTATTGCCCCTCCGACAGTGCGGCACTCCCTCAGTACTGACCCTCCGACAGTGCAGCACTCCCTCAGTAACGCCCCTCCCACAGTGCAGCACTCCCTCAGTACTGCCCCTCCCACAGTGCAGCGCTCCCTCAGTACAGCCCCTCCCACAGTGCAGCACTCCCTCAGTACTGCCCCTCCCACAGTGCAGCACTCCCTCAGTACAGCCCCTCCCACAGTGCAGCACTCCCTCAGTACTGCCCCTCCCACAGTGCAGCACTCCCTCAGTACCGCCCCTCCCACAGTGCAGCACTCCCTCAGTACCGCCCCTCCCACAGTGCAGCACTCCCTCAGTACTGCCCCTCCCACAATGCAGCACTCCCTCAGTACTGCCCCTGCCACAGTGCAGCACTCCCTCAGTACCGCCCCTCCCACAGTGCAGCACTCCCTCAGTACTGCCCCTCCCACAGTGCAGCACTCCCTCAGTACTGCCCCTCCCACAGTGCAGCACTCCCTCAGTACTGCCCCTCCCACAGTGCAGCACTCCCTCAGTACTGGCCCTCCGACAGTGCAGCACTCCCTCAGTACTGCACCTCCCACAGTGCAGCACCCCCTCAGTATTGCCCCTCCGACAGTGCAGCACTCCCTCAGTACTGCCCCTCCCACAGTGCAGCACTCCCTCAGTACTGCCCCTCCGACAGTGCAGCACTCCCTCAGTACTGCCCCTCCGACAGTGCAGCACTCCCTCAGTACTGCCCCTCCCACAGTGCAACACTCCCTCAGTACTGCCCCTCCCACAGTGCAGCACTCCCTCAGTACTGGCCCTCCCACAGTGCAGCGCTCCCTCAGTACTGCCCCTCCCACAGTGCAGCACTCCCTCAGTACTGCCCCTCCGACAGTGCAGCACTCCCTCAGTACTGCCCCTCCCACAGTGCAGCACTCCCTCTGTACTGGCACAGTGATGCGTCGACCCGGTTATAGAGCTCGAGTCTCCGGAGCGATGGTCTCAAAGTCAAAACCTTTTGACTCACAGGCGAGAAAGAGTGCAACCCTCTGAGTCGGGGAGGAGTGGTGAGTCCTATAAACGGCCCAGGGGCAGCGAGGAGCAGCGGCAGTCAGGGAAACATAGAAAATAGGTGCAGGAGTAGGCTATTCGGCCCTTCGAGCCTGCACCACCATTCAATGAGTTCATGGCTGATCATGCATCCTCTGTACCCCACCCCTGGCTTCTCTTCATACCTCCTGATCCCTTTAGCCATAAGGGCCACATCTAACTCCCATTTGAATATATCTAATGAATTGACCTCAACAACTTTCTGTGGTAGAGAATTCCACAGGTTCACCACTCTCTGGGTGAAAAAGTTTCTCCTCATCTCGGTCCTAAATGGTTTACCCCTTATCCTCAGACTGTGACCCCTGGTTCTGGACTTCCTCAACATTGGGAACATTCTTCCTGCATCTAACCTGTCCAGTCCCGTCAGAATTTTATATGTTTCTATGAGATCCCCTCTCACCCTTCTAAATTCCAGTGAATATAAGCCTAGTCGATCCAGTCTCTCCTCATATGTCAGTCCTGCCATCCCGGGAATCAGTCTGGTGAACCTTCGCTGCACTCCCTCAATAGCAAGAATGTCCTTCCTCAGATTAGGAGACCAAAACTGTACACAATACTCCAGGTGTGGCCTCACCAAGGCCCTGTACAACTGCAGTAAGACCTCCCTGCTCCTATACTCAAATCCCCTTGCCATGAAGGCCAACATGCCATTTGCTTTCTTCACCGCCTGCTGTACCTGCATGCTAACTTTCAATGACTGATGTACCATGACACCCAGGTCTCGTTGCACCTTCCCTTTTACTAATCTGACACTATTCAGATAATATTCTGCCTTCCTGTTTTTGCCACCAAATTGGATAACCTCACATTTATCCACATTATACTGCATCTGCCATGCATTTGCCCACTCACCTAACCTGTCCAAGTCACCCTGCAGTCTCTTAGCATCCTCCTCACAGCTCACACCACCACCCAGCTTAGTGTCATCTGCAAGATATTACATTCAATTCCTTCGTCTAAATCATTAATGTATATTGTAAAGAGCTGGGATCCCAGCACTGAGCCCTGCGGCACCCCACTAGTCACTGCCTGCCATTCTGAAAAGGACCCGTTTATCCCGACTCTCTGCTTCCTGTCTGCCAACCAGTTCTCTATCCACATCAGTACATTACCCCCAATACCATGTACTTTAATTTTGCACACCTATCTCTTGTGTGGGACCTTGTCAAAAGCCTTTTCTAAGTCCAAATACACCACATCCACTGGTTCTCCCTTGTCCACTCTATTAGTTACATTCTCAAAAAATTCTAGAAGATTTCTCAAGCATGATTTCCCTTTCATAAATCCATGCTGACTTGGACTGATCCTGTCACTGCTTTCCAAATGCGTTGCTATTTCATCCTTAATAATTGATTCCAAAATTTTCCCCACTACTGATACCAGGCTAACCGGTCTATAATTACCCGCTTTCTCTCTCCCTTCCTTTTTAAACAGTGATGTTACATTAGCTACCCTCCAGTCCATAGGAACTGATCCAGAGTTGATAGACGGTTGGCAAATGATCACCAATACATCCACTATTTCTAGGGCCACTTCCTTAAGTACTCTGGGATGCAGACAATCAGGCCCCGGGGTTTTATCGGCCTTCAATCCCATCAATTTCCCGAACACAATTTCCTGACTAATAAGGATACCCTTCAGTTCCTCCTTCTCACTAGATCCTCGGTCCCCTAGTATTTCCGGAAGCTTATTTGTGTCTTCCTTCGTGAAGACAGAACCAAAGTATTTGTTCAATTGGTCTGTCATTTCTTTGTTTCCCATTATAAATTCACCCGAATCCGACTGCAAGGGACCTATCTTTGTCTTTACTAATGTTTTTCTCTTCACATATCTATAGAAGCTTTTGCAGTCAGTTTTTATGTTCCCTACTCTATTTCCCCCTCCTAATTAAACCCTTTGTACTCCTCTGCTGAATTCTAAATTTCTCCCAGCCCTCAGGTTTGCTGCTTTTTCTGGCCAATTTATATGTCTCTTCCTTGGATTTAACACTATCCATAATTTCCCTTGTTAGGCACGGTTGAGCCACCTTCCCCGTTTTATTTTTACGCCAGACAGGGATGTACAATTGTTAAAATTCATCCATGCGATCTTTAAATGTTTGCCATTGCCTATCCACCGGCAACCCCTTTAAGTATCATTTGACAGACTATTCTAGCCAATTCACGTCTCATACCATTGAAGTTACCTTTCTTTAAGTTCAGGACCCTTGTCGATGAATTAACTGTGACACTCTCCATCTTAATGAAGAATTCTACCATATTATGGTCACACTTCCCCAAGGGGCCTCGCACAACAAGATTGCTAATTAATCCTCTCTCATTACACAACACCCAGTCTAGGATGGCCAGCTCTCGAGTTGGTTCCTCGACATATTGGTCCAGAAAACAATTCCTTATACACTCCAGGAAATCCTCCTCCACAGTATTGCAACCAGTTTGGTAAACCCAATCTACATGTAGGTTAAAGTCACCCATGATAACTGCTGTACGTTTCTGCGGCCACAACCGAGACTCCAGGATGGTATGTTGCCTCCCTGGTGCAAAGGTCAAGGATGTCTCGGAGCGGGTGCAGGGCATTCTGAAAAGGGAGGGTGAACAGCCAGTTGTTGTGGTGCATATAGGTACCAACGATATGGGTAAATAATGGGAGGAGGTCCTACGAGACGAATTTAGGGAGTTCGGAGCTAAATTACAAAGTAGGACCTCAAAAGTAGTAATCTCAGGATTGCTACCAGTGCCACGTGCTAGTCAGAATAGGAATCACAGGATAGCTCAGATGAATACGTGGCTTGAGGAGTGGTGCAGAAGGGAGGAATTCAAATTCCTGGGACATTGGAACCGGTTCTGGGGGAGGTGGGACCAGTACAAACCGGACGGTCTGCACCTGGGCAGGACCGGAACCAATGTCCTAGGGGGAGTGTTTGCTCGTGCTGTTGGGGAGGAGTTAAACTAATATGGCAGGGGGATGGGAACCAATGCAGGGAGACAGAGGGAAATAGAATGGAGACAGAAACAAAAGATAGAAAGGAGAATAGTAAAAGTGGAGGGTAGAGAAACCCAAGGCAAAAAGCAAAAAGGGTCACATTACAGCAAAATCCTAAAGGGGCAAAGTGTGTTAGAAAGACAAGCCTGAAGGTTCTGTGCCTCAATGTGAGGAGTATTCGGAATAAGGTGGACGAATTAACTGCACAGATAGCAGTTAACGGATATGATGTAATTGGCATCACGGAGACATGGCTCCAGGGTGACCAAGGCTGGGAACTCAACATCCAGGGGTATTCAACATTCAGGAAGGATAGACAGAAAGGAAAAGGAGGCGGGGTGGAGTTGCTGGTTAAAGAGGAAATTAATGCAATCGTGTAAAGGACATTAGCTTGGATGATGTGGAATCAGTATGGGTGGAGCTATGGAATAACAAGGGGCAGAAAACGCTAGTGGGAGTTGTGTACAGACCACCAAACAGTAGTAGTACAGTTGGGGACAGCATCAAACAAGAAATTAGGGATGAATGCAATAAAGGTACAGCAGTTATCATGGGCGACTTTAATCTACATATTGATTGGGCTAACCAAACTGGTAGCAATGCGGTGGAGGAGGATTTTCTGGAGTGTATATGGGATGGTTTTCTAGACCAATATGTCGAGGAACCAACTAGGGAGCTGGCCATCCTAGACTGGGTGATGTGTAATGAGAAAGGACTAATTAGTAATCTTGTTGAGCGAGGCCCCTTGGGAAAGAGTGACTATAACATGGTAGAATTCCTTATTAAGAAGGAGAGTGACACAGTTAATTCTGAAACTCGGGTCCTGAACTTAAAGAAAGGTAACTTCGATGGTTTGAGGCTTGAATTGGCTAGAATAGACTGGCAAATGATACTTAATGGATTGACAGTGGATAGACAATGGCAAACATTTAAAGATCACATGGATGAACTTCAGTAATTGTACATCCCTGACTGGTGTAAATATAAAACGGGAAAGGTGGCTCAACTGTGGCTAACAAGGGAAATTAAGGATAATGTTAAATCCAAGGAAGAGACATATATATTGGGCAGAAAAAGCAACAAACCTGAGGACTGGGAGAAATTTAGAATACAGCAGAGGAGGACAAAGGGTTTAATTAGGAGGGGAAAATAGAGTATGAGAAGAAGCTTGCCGGGAACATAAAAACTGACTGCAAAAGCTTCTATAGATATGTGAAGAGAAAAACATTAGTGAAGACAAACGTAGGTCCTTTGCAGTCAGAATCAGGTGAATTTATAATGGGAAACAAAGAAATGGCGGACCAATTGAACAAATACTTTGGTTCTGTCTTCACGAAGGAAGACACAAATAACCTTCCGGAAATATTAGGGGACCGAGGGTCTAGTGAGAAGGAGGAACTGACAGATATCCTTATTAGTCAGGAAATTGTGTTAGGGATATTGATGGGATTGAAGGCCGATAAATCCCCGGGGCCTGATAGTCTGCATCCCAGAGTACTTAAGGAAGTGGCCCTAGAAATAGTGGATGCATTGTTGATCATTTTCCAACAGTCTATTGACTCGATCAGTTCCTATGGATTGGAGGGTAGAGAAAACACGGAATTATAGACCAGTTAGTCTGACATCAGTAGTGGGGAAAATGTTGGAATCAATTTTTTATGGATGAAATAGCAGTACATTTGGAAAGCAGGGACAGGTTCGGTCCAAGTCAGCATGGATTTATGAAAGAGAAATCATGCTTGATACATCTTCGAGAATCTTTTGAGGATGCAACTAGTGGAGTAACAAGGGAGAACCAGTGGATGTGGTGTATTTGGACTTTCAAAAGGCTTTTGACAAGATCCCACACAAGAGATTTGTGTGCAAAATTAAATCACATGTGTGATATATTCACAGAGCACAGCACACACAACTCCTAACATGACAGGCAGCTCTCTCGGAAGCCTCCGGAATCTGCCTGATTCTGCTTAATTATTAACTCTGCAGTTGCAGTACACAATACGTCCACATCCACAGTGTGGAGCTACAAACATTACAAGCTTACAGACATTACACTTCTCCCTCCTTCAGGAAGAAGTTCTTATAATAAACATCATACATAACTTTCATTTTTATACATAACTCAGGATATAGTCTTATTTTTTTCTATATTTACAAATGTAACTTTACCACTTGTTTTCTGTTTCAAAGAGGATATTTCGCTCTCGAACAGAACCTTCCTAACATGGTGTGGAATCTAAACTCATTCGAGGCTCATCCTGAGGAACGTTTTCCTCCACGGAATTTCCTTGATTTTTATTTGAACTCACTCTAACTTCAGGGTCTTTGTTTTCCTGACTCGGACTCAGACTTTCAGTCTGATTCTCTCCTGGATTTGTTTCCAGTACATTGGATTTAGGATTTGCTACTGGTGTATCAAAACTACCTGATGATTCAGAAATAATTGAATCATTCCCACCTTCAACTCCTTCCATGTCTGTGAGTAAAATATGATCAATGTGAACAAACCTAACCTGTCCATTATCAAACATCTTTACCAAATATGTGCGAGGACCACATATCTTCACCACTCTTCCTGGTAACCACTTTAACCATTTATGGTGATGGTTCTTCACTCTCAGCTGCTGGTTTAATTTCACACTTCTCTCTTTTACTCTACCTCTATCATGATTCTCTTTCTGTCTTAATTGTGTCTCTTCTACGGACTGTGCCAAATTTGGCTTTAACAACGAGAATCTGATTCGTGGCTGTTGTTAGAGAAACAACTCTGCTGGTGTTCTACCAGTAGTTGTATGAGGAGTATTTCGAAATGTAATCAAAAAATTAGCCAATTTGTGATCCAATGACAACTGTAGTTTGTTTGGATTTGGAACCAACATCTGTTTGATGAGGGCACATTTTACAATTTGTACAGTGCACTCCGCTGCACCATTTGAAGCAGAATGGTACGGTGGAATCTTGGTATTTTACACACCATTTTTGCTCGTGAACTGTGCAAATTCCTCGGAACGAAATTGTGGCCCATTATCTGAAACAATTTCTTCTGGGAGACCAAATGGAGAAAATAATCTTGGTAAAATATCCAATGTTTTGTTTGTTGTTATTTTCCACATTGGAAACACCTCAACCCACTTCAAAGGCTGTCAATCACAATGAACAATTGTCATCCCTCTAACTCAGCAAAATCAATATGTAGCGTTTGCCACATCCTGGGAGGCCATTTCCATGGTTGTAATGGTACTGGTGGTGGTTGCTTGCTTACCGATTGACATGTCGTACACTGATTCACGATGTACTCTATATCTTTATCAAGACCTGGCCACCATAAACAACTGCCTGCAAAACTCTTGGTCAAGCGCATTCCCAGGTGCTGGTCATGGAAGTCTCCTAATAATTTGGACCTGAATTTATTTGTAAAAACCACTCTTGCACCCCACACGATACAATCTTTATCGACTGATAATTCATTCCTACGAATGAAGAATGGATGTGTATCTTTGTCTGTTACCTGGTTTGGCCATCCATTTGTAATATACTCATACACCTTTGACATCACTGGATCACGTTTGGTTGCTCTACCAATCTCTTCAGCTGGGACTGGCAGTTCATCAATGTATGAAAAATAAAACACTTCTTCCCTATTGGGTGTAACTTGTGATGGGGAAGGCAATCTAGACATTGCATCAGCATTACTGTGATCAGCTGATCATCTGTATTCAATATCATATGTATATGCTGACAAAATCAAAGCCCATCTCTGCATTCGGGCTGCAGCTAATGTTGGAACTGGGGACTTTGGATGGAGGATTGCTGTTAGGGGCTTATGGTCCGTAACGATGGTAAACTTACGACCATACAAGTATTTGTGGAACTTCTTGAACCCAAAAATTAATGTCAATGCCTCCCTTTCAATTTGCGCATAATTACTCTCACTGGCACTGAGAGTGTGTGAAGCAAAAGCAATTGGTCTCTCCTCCCCACTACATGATACATGAGAGATTACTGCCCCAACTCCATACGGAGAGGCATCACATGCTAGCTTAATCTCCTTAGATATGTCATAGTGAACTAACATGGTGCTCTCTACCAATTTGCTTTTACACTCCTTGAATGCTGTAACACATTCTTTTGACCACTTCCAATGGACCTGTTTTTTCAATCGTTCATTCAGTGGATGTAATACTGTAGCCAAATTTGGTAGGAACTTCCCATAATAGTTCAAAAGACTCAAGAATGAACGAAGTTCAGTGACATTCCTGGGAGTGGGTGCATTTCTAATTGCATCCAATTTTTCCATGGTTGAATGTAAACCATCTTTGTCTACTCTGTATCTAAATACTCCACTGAGTTTTTAAATAACTCACACTTACGAGCAGACACTCGTACTCTGTACTTCTCTAGCCGTTTGAGGACTTCATTCAATATGTTATTATGAATTTGCCTATTTGGTGCTGAAATTGGTATGTCATCAAAATAACATACTACCCCATCAATACCTTGCAAAATCTGGTTCATCACCCCTTGGAATATGGCAGGGGCGGAAGACACTCCAAACGGTAGCCTATTAAATTGATATAGGCCTAGATGAGTATTTATAGTCAAACATGACTTGGACTCCTCATCTAGTTCAAGCTGTAAGTAGGCATTCGTAAGATCCAGTTTTGAGAAGATCTGACCACCTGTCAGTGTTGTGAACAAATCTTCTATATTCGGCAATGTATTGGGGACATTACCTTCTAGAACCTAGTTTACGGTTACCTTATAATCACCACACAATCTTACCTTACCATCGGACTTAGGTACAACAACAATGGGTGTAGCCCAATTACAAAGATCTATCTTACAAATAATGTTCTCAGTCTCTCGTCTTTTGAGTTCTTGCTCAACTTTCTCCTTGAGTGCATATGGTACGGAACGTGACTTGTAGTGAACCGATCTAGCATCCTTCTGTACCCTGACACTTGCCTTGAACCCGTTTCGCAGAACACCTTCGGATGCTTCTTGATAACCTCATCCGTTGATGAAAATCTCACTTCAACACGGAAAATCTTACTCCAATCCAGCTTCAGTGAGCTCAACCAATTTCTTCCGAGTAAGGCAGACTTGTCTCCTTTCACTGCTATTAGAGACAAGTTCTGAAATTGATCTTTATATTTCACCAGTACGGTGATATGACCTACCACAGGAAATTTCTCTCCCGAGTAGCCTCGCAGCTCTATCTTGGATTCCTCCAGTTGGAAATCACGCAATTTGTTGAGGTATAACGATTCCGGTACGACACTCACGGATGCACCCGTGTCAATTTCCATTGGTATTTTGAATCCCGCAACATCTATGTGGATTTTGATGCTTTCCGAATTGCTGTCCATTAACCTCGTGCTCCTGATGACGTGTAACTCTAACATCTCCTATCCTGTTGTTGTTCTTCCATGCTATGTAGTCTCTGGGGATTTCTACTCATAGCTTTGAACGCTGGACTCATAGCTTTAAAAGCTGGTTTACCCTTCAGTCGGCATGGCTTCGCAAGATGCCCAGTCTTCCTGCAGAAGAAACACTCTGCCTTCACGTATGGACAACTTTGAGCAATGTGTTGTCCCAGGCACCTATAGCACGACTTCGACGCTCTGTTAGAATTTCCAGTTTCTGAGACTTTGGGCCCCCATCGACTTTTACTTTGAACCTGCAGGCGATTTACATCAGTTGACTGATGACCGTAATTGTTATGAAATTCTCGGGAATATTGTTCAGCCATGCCCATCGACCTCGCTGTCTGACAAGCAAACTCAAAAGTCAAGTCATCCGTCATCAATAACTTTCTTCTGATCACATCATTTTTCATCGCTCAAACAAAATGATCCCGTAATGCTCGCTTTTGAAAGTTTCCAAAATTACAGTGCATCGATAGCTTTTTTAATGCTGCAGTATAATCACTGATACTTTCATCAGACTTTTGATTCCGAATCCCAAAACGATAGTTTTCAGCAATTTCTAACGGTTTGGGGTTATAGTGCTGCTCCAGCTTCATTAAAATCTCTTTAAGCATTGTGTCCTTTGGCTTGTCAGGCACAAGCAGATTTACAAGGGTGTCACACAATGCCGGACCTGCCTCCGATAAGAAGATCGCTTTCTTACGTTCCAATATCGCCTGATTCTGGACTGCATTGTCTGGAACTTCGATTATGTTATTTGCATTGAAATACATTTCTAGCCGATCCACATATGCTTTAAAACATTCCCGGTCATGTCTATATTCACCCAAGTGTCCCATTACACCTGCGGGTGCTGCCATTTTTAATCTAGCTGTTCACACTGTGCTGTATTTTACCTCTGATTTTTGAAACTTCCAAAGTTTCTCTGTCGGCTGGCTGAATCCTTCATCAACAAAATTTCAGCTTTAAATCATCCGAAAAATCCCATCTTGCCACCAAATGTGATATATTCACAGAGTACAGCACACACAGCTCCTCACATCGCAGGCTGCTCTGTCGGAAGCCTCGGGAACATGCCTGCTTTCGTTTATTATTAACTCTGTAGTTGCAGTACACAATACGTCCACATCCACAGTGTGGAGCTGCAAATATTACAAGCTTACAGACATTACAATATGATATTGGGGGTAATGTACTGATGTGGATAGAGAACTGATTGGCAGACAGGAAGCAGAGAGTCGGGATAAACGGGTCCTTTTCAGAATGCAGGCAGTGACTAGTGGGGTGCCGCAGGGCTCAGTGCTGGGACCCCAGCTATTTACAAGATACATTAATGATTTAGATGAAGGAATTGAGTGTAATATCTCCAAGTTTGCAGACGACACTAAGCTGGGTGTCAGACTGAGCTATGAAGAGGATGCTAAGAGGCTGCAGGGTGACTTGGACAGGTTAGGTGAGTGGGCAAATGCATGGCAGATGCAGTATAATGTGGATAAATGTGAGGTTATTCACTTTAGCGGCAAAAACAGGAAGGCAGAATATTATCTGAATGGTGACAGATTAGGATAAGGGGAGGTGCACCGAGACCTGGGTGTCATGGTTCATCAGTCATTGAAAGTTGGCATGCAGGTACAGCAGGTGGTAAAGAAGGCAAATGCTATGTTGGCCTTCATAGCGAGGGGATTTGAGTATAGGAGCAGGGAGGTCTTACTGCAGTTGTACAGGGCCTTGGTGAGGTCTCACCTGGAATATTGTGTTCAGTTTTGGTCTCCTAATCTGACGAAGGACATTATTGCTATTGAGGGGATGCAGCGAAGGTTCACCAGACTGATTCCCGGGATGGCAGGACTGACATATGAGGAGAGACTGGATCGACTGGGCCTGTATTCACTGGAGTTTAGAAGAAAGAGAGGGGATCGCTTAGAAACATATAAAATTCTGACGGGATTGGACAGATTCGATGCCTGAAGAATGTTCCCATAAGAACATAAGAACATAAGAATTTGGAACAAGAGAAGGCCATCTAGCCCCTCGAGCCTGCTCCGCCATTCAACAAGATCATGGCTGATCTGGCCGTGGACTCAGCTCCACTTACCCGCCCTCTCCCCGTAACCCTTAATTCCCTTATTGGTTAAAAATCTATCTATCTGTGACTTGAATACCTTCAATGAGCTAGCCTCAACTGCTTCCTTGGGCAGAGAATTCCACAGATTCACAACCCTCTGGGAGAAGAAATTCCTTCTCAACTCGGTTTTAAATTGGCTCCCCCGTATTTTGAGGCTGTGCCCCCTAGTTCTAGTCTCCCCGACCAGTGGAAACAACCTCTCTGCCTCTATCTTGTCTATCCCTTTCATGATTTTAAATGTTTCTATAAGATCACCCCTCATCCTTCTGAACTCCAACGAGCAAAGACCCAGTCTACTCAATCTATCATCATAAGGTAACCCTCTCATCTCCGGAATCAGCCGAGTGAATCGTCTCTGTACCCCTTCCAAAGCTAGTATATCCTTCCTTAAGTAAGGTGACCAAAACTGCACGCAGTACTCCAGGTGCGGCCTCACCAATACCCTGTACAGTTGCAGCAGGACCTCCCTGCTTTTGTATTCCATCCCTCTCGCAATGAAGGCCAACATTCCATTCGCCTTCCTGATTACCTGCTGCACCTGCAAACTAACTTTTTGGGATTCATGCACAAGGTTCCCCCAGGTCCCTCTGCACCGCAGCATGTTGTAATTTCTCTCCATTCAAATAATATTCCCTTTTACTGTTTTTTTTTCCAAGGTGGATGACCTCACATTTTCCGACATTGTATTCCATCTGCCAAACCTTAGCCCATTCACTTAACCTATCTAAATCTCTTTGCAGCCTCTCTGTGTCCTCTACACAACCCCTTTCCCACTAATCTTTGTGTCATCTGCAAATTTTGTTACACTGCACTCTGTCCCCTCTTCCAAGTCATCTATGTATATTATAAACAGTTGTGGTCCCAGCACCGATCCCTGTGGCACACCACTAACCACCGATTTCCAACCCGAAAAGGGCCCATTTATCCCGACTCTCTGTTTTCTGTTAGCCAGCCAATTCTCGATCCATGCTAATATATTTCCACTGACTCCGCGTACCTTTATGTTCTGTCAAGTGGCGAGCTCTCTGTTACTGGGGTCTCGACCCTAATACTATCCACAGACGGTTCTTTTAAAGATCGTGTGAATGACGCCTGCTGCGAAAGACTTCGGACGAGGACTTTATTTAAGAGGTGTCCTTACCCTCGTGTCGATGTGGGTCCTAGGGTCTCCCAGCGGCTGACATTCAGCGATCCTGCCGACTACGCCAGAATGTATGGTCTCTTATATTCTTAGCAGTTGACGAGACTCGAGTCCGGTGGTAGTATCCAGGCAAACTTTATTGGCTCAGTTACATCTTGCAGTTACTAAGAATAAAGTGCGCTCTACCACGTGCTACAGCTTCAGTTATAGTCGCGAGCATGGGATCTTCCCATTCCCTGATTGGTCCACCCTGCTGTTACTGGGGTCAGTTTGTCGACTCCGGACTGGCCGCTGGTTATGACCCAGCTGCCCATCGCAGATAGCAATCGCCTTGGTCATGCTGCGATGACCACATCATGTCCCTTCCTCCTGCTGTTCACAGTTTCACAGCATGTTCCTGTTATCTGGTCGGAACAGCACTTAACCCTGTGACCGTGCTTTGGCCCCAACCACACTGCAACCTTTTCCATTGTTAGTGAGCACACAGCTACTCTATAATTACAAATTAATCAGGTCCCAGTTAATCAGGTCCCACAGGGGGGATGCACCCAATTGCCTCCTTTTGGGCTGTGTCTCTGCAGGGATTGACGGCGCAGTCTATATTCTGGTTCATGGGCTTAATCCGACACTCAGTGAGGATCAATTTAATTGACTGGTGGAAATCAGATAGGACTCTGAGTTGGCAATGGCTGGAGAACAAGGCAGAACTATCAAGTGTTCACACCATGGCTTGAGAGTGAACATATCATTCCTGCCAACATAACAACATAAGAAATAGGAGCAGGAGTAGGCCATTCGGCCCCTCGAGCCTGCTCCGCCATTTAATAAGATCATGGCTGATCTGATCATGGACTCAGCTCCACTTCCCTACCCACTCCCCATAACCCCTTATCCCCTTATCGTTTCAGAAACTGTCTCGTGCTGTCTTAAATTTATTCAATGTCACGGCACTCACAGGTCTCCGAGGCAACGAATTCCACAGATTTACAACCCTCTGAGAGAAGAAATTTCTCCTCATCTCAGTTTTAAATGGGCGGCCCCTTATTCTAAGATTATGCCCCCGAGTTCTAGTCTCCCCCATCAGTAGAAACATCCTCTCTGCATCCACCTTGTAAAGCCCCCTCATAATCTTATAAGTTTCGATAAGATCACCTCTCATTCTTCTGAATTCCAATGAGTAGAGGCCCAACCTACTCAACCTTTCCTCATAAATCAATCCCCTCATCCCCAGAATCAACCCAGTGAACCTTCTCTGAACTGTCTCCAAAGCAAGTATATCCTTTCGTAAATACGGAAACCAAAACTGCACGCAGTATTCCAGGTGTGGCCTCACCAATACCCTGTACAACTGTAGCAAGACTTCCCTGCTTTTATACTCCATCCCCTTTGCAATAAAGGCCAAGATTCCATTGGCCTTCCTGATCACTTGCTGTACCTGCATACTAACCTTTTGTGTTTCATGCACAAGTACCCCCAGGTCCCGCTGTACTGCGGCACAAGGGTCAGGAGATCGCAAATAACGTCAATTAACAACTACAGCAACTCCCATTTAACGTTCAAAGGCGTTTCACAGGAGCGATTGTCGAACACAATTTGACACCGAGCCACATAAGGAGACTTTAGGGCAGGTGGCCAAAAGCTAGTTCAGAGAGGCAGGTATTATGGAACGTCCTAAAGGAGCAGAGGGAGGGGTGAAGCGGTTTAGGGAGCGAATTCCAGACTTCAGGGGCCCAGGCAGCTGAAGGCATGGCCGTCAATGGTAGAGTGATGAAAATCAGGGGGTGCACAATTGGGGGAGCGCAGATATCTCGTAGGGTTGTAGGGGCTGGAGGAGGTTACAGAGATAGGGAGGGTTGTAGGGACTGGAGGGGGTTACAGAGAAAGGGAGGGGTGTAGGGCTGGAGGAGGTTACAGAGATAGGGAGGGGTGTAGGGGCTGGAGGAGGTTACAGAGATAGGGAGGGTTGTAAGGGCTGGAGGAGGTTACAGAGATGGGGAGGGTTGTAGGGGCTGGAGGGTTTTACAGAGAGAGGGAGGGTCGTAGGGGCTGGAGGGGGTTACAGAGATAGGGAAGGGTGTAGGGGCTGGAGGAGGTTAAAGAGATAGGGAGGATTGTAGGGCTGGAGGAGGTTACTGAGATAGGGAGGGTTGTAGGGGCTGGAGGAGGTTGCAGAGATATGGAGGGTTGTAGGGGCTAGAGGAGGTTACAGAGATAGGGAGGATTGTAGGGGCTGGAGGAGGTTACAGAGATAGGGAGCGTTGTAGGGTCTGGAGGAGGTTGCAGAGATAGGGAGGGTTGTAGGGCTGGAGGTGGTTGCAGAGATAGGGAGGGTTGTAGGGCTGGAGGAGGTTACAGAGATAGGGAGGGGTGTAGGGTCTAGAGGAGGTTACAGAGATAGGGAGGGTTGTAGGGCTGGAGGAGGTTACAGAGATAGGGAGAGTTGTAGGGGATCGAGGAGGTTACAGAGATAGGGAGAGTTGTAGGGGCTGGAGGAGGTTACAGAGATAGGGAGAATTGTAGGGGCTGGAGGAGGTTACAGAGATAGGGAGGGTTGTAGGGGATGGAGGAGGTTACAGAGATAGGGAGGGTTGTAGGGGCTGGAGGAGGTTACAGGGATAGGGAAGGTTGTAGGGGCTGGAGGAGGTTACAGAGATAGGGAGGGTTGCAGGGGCTGGAGGAGGTTACAGAGATAGGGAGGGTTGTAGGGGCTGGAGGAGGTTACAGAGATAGGGAGGGTTGTAGGGGATGGAGGAGGTTACAGAGATAGGGAGCGTTGTAGGGGCTGGAGGAGGTTACAGAGATAGGGAGGGTTGTAGGGGCTGGAGGGGGTTACAGAGATAGAGAGGGTTGTATGGACTGGAGGAGGTTACAGAGATAGGGAGGGTTGTAAGGGCTGGAGGAGGTTACCGTGATTGGGAGAGTTGTAGGGGCTGGAGGAGGTTACAGTGATTGGGAGGGTTGTAGGGACTGGAGGTGGTGACAGAGATAGGGAGGGTTGTAGGGGCTGGAGGAGGTTACAGTGATTGGGAGAGTTGTAGGGGCTGGAGGAGGTTACAGTGATTGGGAGAGTTGTAGGGACTGGAGGAGGTTACAGAGATAGGGAGGGTTGTAGGGCTGGAGGTGGTGACAGAGATCTGTGTTGGGAGGGAGGGTGAGGGACTTTAAAAATAAGGATGAGTTGATGAAATAGGGAGGAGACTGGTTTGGAGTTTAATGCTAGCACGGTGCCGAGTGACCTGTTTGTGTCCTCTAAAATTTCGCGTAAGTCAATGTATCTGGACAACGTTCTGCTCCAAATATGTGTCAGAACCGGAGATTGTTGATGTCTGTTCCACTCGGGTGCTGACACTGGAGCGAGAGTGTGATATCGGAGAGGCTCGAAGCTGACTCATTACTGTCACCACCAGCAGTGCCGAGAGAGAGACACACACACACACACACAACCCTGTCTCCAGCGCGGAGCCTGGGGAACGGTGTGTGGGCTGCGGTGCAGACAGCGAAGGTCCCTTCGATTCAGTCTGGGACACCGCCAGAGATCAGCGCTGTCAAACCGACACTCCATCGGAGGGGCAGGTAGGTGCTTCAGCGCAATTTCCATCGGACCGCCCATTTCCACCGCGCCTTTCGCTGTCTCAGGGCATCGCTAAGCGCCTCAATCCCGCTGAAGGACTTTTCGTCACTGCCGTAATGTGGGAAACGTGGACGCCAATTTGAGCACAGCAAGTTCCCGCATACATCAACGTGATAATGACCAGGAAGATCATCTCTTCCTTTTTTAGTGATGTTGGTTGAGAGATCCTGGACACCGGCGATAACTCCCCATTGGACTTCTTCTAATAGTACTGCCCCTCCGACAGTGCGGCGCTCCCTCAGTACTGCCCCTCCGACAGTGCAGCGCTCCCTCAGTACTGCCCCTCCGACAGTGCAGCGCTCCCTCAGTATTGCCCCTCCCACAGTGCGGCGCTCCCTCAGTACTGCCCCTCCGACAGTGCAGCACTCCCTCAGTATTGCCCCTCCCACAGTGCGGCACTCCCTCAGTACTGCCCCTCCGACAGTGCAGCGCTCCCTCAGTACTGCCCCTCCGACAGTGCGGCACTCCCTCAGTACTGCCCCTCCGACAGTGCAGCGCTCCCTCAGTACTGCCCCTCCGACAGTGCAGCGCTCCCTCAGTACTGTCCCTCCGACAGTGCAGCGCTCCCTCAGTAGTGTCCCTCCGACAGTGCGGCGC
>NW_027252614.1:735825-775825 GCF_044704955.1 Pristiophorus japonicus | reverse complement strand
GCGCAGCTTGGCATTAACAGGGCTCAGCCTGGGCCTCACAGTCTTAGTATCCCACAGCTTATTAAATGCCCTCTCGTTCATGATCGATTGACTCGCCCCTGTGTCCAGTTCCAGCGATACCTGTATCCCGTTAAACTTCACGTTAATCAAAATTGGTTTACTCTTGGTCATGAAGGAGTACAGTCCATACACTTCCTCCTCTGGCATCTCAGATTGCGTATCCGGATCCGCGCTAGTCTAACTCTCATCCCCCATGTGGTGTGTCGCAGCACGCTTGCTCATCTGCGGACACTTGTGCTGGAGATGCCCCACTCTCAGACAGCCTTTGTAACTATATTGCTTAAATCGGCACTGCTCGTGCCGATGATTCCCTCCACAACGCCAACACGGAGAAGTCGGATACATTCCCGCTGGCGGACTTTGGGCAGCCATAGGTTTCGCGAATGCAGCCGGATAGGCCCTGCCATGTGCCGCTCTGCCCAACGCCGAATCAATCGCATTTACAGTACTTGCCGAGGTTCGGTTCTTCACCGCTATTTGCTTTAGACTCCAGTCTGCGTCATACATGATTGAGCGGTCTGGATGGCCCTTTTTAAATCCAACTCCTCCACCGCCAGAAGTTAGCACAGGATCACCTCGTGGTTGATACCGATAACAAAGAAGTCCCACAGCATGTCTGCCAACACCGTCCCGAACTTGCACGGTCCAGCTAGACGTCTCAGGTCGGCAACAAATTCCGCCGCACTCTGGCCCTCCGATCGAACGTGTGTATAAAACCTGTATCTCGCGATGATGGTGCCGTCGTCTGACTTGAGGTGCTCCCGTACCAATGTATACAACGCCTGTACGTTTTCTCTGTTGGATCACTAGACATGAGTAGATTTTTTATCAGACCGTAGATCTTTGAACCGCACACAGTGAGGAACACGGCCCGGCACCGATCTGCATCGTCGACCCCCTTCATTTCGTTGGCCACAAAGTACTGGTTCAAACGGTTCACAAAGTCTGCCCAATCTTCTCCCTCCACGAATCGCTCTAAAAATCCAATCGTGCTCATTTTGCAAACAACGGTTCTTGTATTCTCATCGCCAAATGTTACATATACAATAAAGGCACAAACTGAATACTGTTTAACTGAACAAGGTACAACCTTGGCTCTGCTTTATTTAGGCCCAAAGTGTCTGACTCACAAAATGGCTGGCCTTTTATACCTGAGCAGCACCATGTACGTGCTGCTCAGTGGCCTCCAGCAATGGCACCACCTGGTGGCTACAAACAGCATGTACACACATGACAAAACTAAACTTTCAAAACTTCAAATCTTAATTAACTAAACCCATTCGAGATGGCAGGGCAGCGATGTGTTACTGCTGCTACATGTGGGAGCTGGTTGACCCCATTGAGGTCCACGGCGACCACATCTGCAGTAAGTGTTGGCTGCTCGAGGAACTTCGGCTCCACGTTGATGAGCTGGAGTTCGAGCTGCAGATACTGCGGCACATCAGGGAGGGGGAGAGTTACCTGGACCCTGTGTTCCAGGAGGCAGTCACAGCCCTTAGATTAATTCATTCAAATTTGGTCCGTGGTCAGGGACAGGAGGGTGTGACTACGAGCGAGGCAGCTGTGGGGGCCCAGGAGGTAGTGATGGAGGAGTCTCAGCCCTTGCAATTGTCCAACAGGTACGAGATTCTTGCTCCCTGTTTGGATGAGGGCAGGGACTGCAGGGAGGATGAGCAAACTGACCACAGCGCCATGGTACAGGAGGCCATTCAATGGGGGGAGTAAAAATAAATGCTGTAGTGGTAGGAAAGAGTATAGTTCGGGGGATAGATACTGTTCTCTGCGGCCGAGAGCAGGAGTCCCGAAGGCTGTGTTGCCTGCCCGGTGCGAAGGTAAAGGACATCTCCTCCGGGCTGGAGAGTGGGAGGGGGAAGATCCAGTTGTCGTGGCCCACGTCGGGACCAATGACACAGACAGAACAAAGAAAGAGGTTCTGCTGAGGGATTTTGAGCAGCTAGGGGCTAAATTAAAAAGCAGAACCACAAAGGCAATAATCTCTGGATTACTACCCGAGCCACGAGCAAATTTGCATAGGGTAAATAAGATCAGAGAGATGGACACCTGGCTCAAAGACTGGTGTGGGAGAAATGGGTTTCGGTTCATGGGGCAGTATTGGGGCAAAAGGGAGCTGTTCCGTTGGAACGGGCTCCATTTAGACCGTGCTGGGACTATGGTCCTGGCGAATCGAAGAACTAGGGCTGCAGAGAGGGCTTTAAACTAAATAGTGGTGGGGGAGGATTCAGCTGAACGGAAATTTAAAAAGTCAAAGAATAAGGAGAAGGCAATAGAGCAGGGTAGCGATGGGGGAAATGATAACCAGAGCGTGCCAGGAAGGGACAGAATGTATAAACATAACGGTGAATCAGAAAGTGGGGTCAAAGCAGGGAAAAAATGGTAAAAAGACAAAATTAAAAGCTCTTTATCTGAATGTATGCAACATTTGTAACAAGATAGATGAGTTGACGCAACAAATAGATACAAATGGGTATGATCTGATAGCCATTACAGAAACGTGGTTGCAAGGTGACCAAGGCTGGGAACTGAATATTCAGGGGTATTTAACAATTCAGAAGGATAGACAGAAAGGAAAAGGTGGGGTAGCTCTGTTAATAAAGGATGAGATCAGTGCAGTAGTGAGAAATGATATTGGCTCAGAAGATCAAGATGTAGAGTGGAGATAAGAAATAATAAGGGGAAGAAGTCACTGGTGGGCATAGTCCATAGGCCCCCTAACAGTAACTACACTGTTGGACGGAGTATAAATCAAGAAATAATGGAGGCTTGTAAACAAGGAATGGCTTTAATCATGGGCGACTTTAATCTTCATATTAATTGGACAAAGCAAATTGGCCAGGGAAGCCTTGAGGAAGAGTTTATAAGAGTGTATCCGGGATAGTTTCCTTGAACAGTACGTTGCAGAACCAATCAGGGAGCAGGCTATCTTAGAGCTGGTACTGTGTAATGAGACAGGATTAATAAATTATCTCATAGTAAAGGATCCTCTAGGAAAAAATGATCATAACATGGTTGAATTTAAAATTCAGTTGGAGGGTGAGAAAGTTGGATCTCAAACCAGTGTCCTGATTCTAAATAAAGGAGACTACAAAGGTATGAGGGCAGAGTTGGCTAAAGTGGACTGGGAAATAGATTAAAGTGTGGGACGGTTGATGAACAGTGGCAGATATTTAAGGAGATATTTCATAACTCTCAACAAAAATATCTCCCAATGAGAAGGAAAGACTGTAAGAGAAGGGATAACCATCCGTGGCTATCTAAGGAAATAAGGGATGGTATACAATCAAAAACAATGGCATACAATGTGGCCAAGACTAGTGGGAGGCCAGAGGATTGGGAAATTTTTAAAAGCCAGCAGAGAACGACTAAAAAAATGATAAAGAGAGGGAAAATAGATTATGAAAGTAAACTAGCTGGAAACATAAAAAAAGATAGTAAGAGTTTCTACAGGTACATAAAAAGGAAAAGAGTGGCTAAAGTAAATGTTGGTCCCCGACAGGATGAGACTGGGGAATTAATAATGGGGAACAGGGAAATGGCAGAGAGGTTGAACAAATATTTTGTATCAGTCTTCACGGTAGAAGACACTAAAAACATCCCAATAGTGGATAATCAAGGGGCTATAGAGAGGGAGGAACTTACTACAATCACGATCACTAATGAAGTAGCACTCAGTAAAATAATGGGATTAAAGGCGGACAAGTCCCCTGGACCTGATGGCTTGCATCCTAGGGTCTTAAAAGAAGTGGCTGCAGAGATAGTGGATGCATTGGTTGTAATCTACCAAAATTCCCTGGATTTTGGGGCAGTCCCAGCGGATTGGAAAACCGCAAATGTAACGCCCCTATTTAAAAAAGGAGGCAGACAAAAAGCAGGAAACTATAGACCAGTTAGCCTAACATCTGTCATTGGGAAAATGTTGGAGTCCATTATTAAGGAAGCAGTAGCAGGACATTTGGAAAAGCATAATTCAATCAAGCAGAGTCAGCATGGATTTCTGAAGGGGAAATCATGTTTGACAAATTTGCTGGAGTTCTTTGAGGATGTAACGAGCAGGGTGGATAAAGGGGAACCAGTGGATGTGGTGTATTTGGACTTTCAGAAGGCATTTGACAAGGTGCCACATAAAAGGTTGCTGCACAAGATAAAAGTTCACGGGGTTGGGGGTAATATATTAGCATGGATAGAGGATTGGCTAACGACCAGAAAACACAGAGTCGGGATAAATGGTTCATTCTCTGATTGGCAATCAGTAACTAGTGGGGTGCCGCAGGGATCAGTGCTGGGACCCCAACTATTTACAATCTATACTAACAACTTGGATGAAGGGACTGAGTGTAATGTAGCCAAGTTTGCTGATGATACAAAGATGGATGGGAAAGCAAATTACAAAAAATCTGGAAAGGGATATAGACAGGCTAAGTGAGTGGACAAACATTTTGCAAATGGAGTATAATGTGGGAAAATGTGAGGTTATCCACTATGGTAGAAATAATAGAAAAGCAAATTATAATTTAAATGGAGAAAAATTGCAAAGTGCTGCAGTACAGTGGGACCTGGGGGTCCTTGTACATGAAACACAAAAAGTTAGTATGCAGGTACAGCAAGTGATTAGGAAGGCAAATGGAATGTTGGCCTTTATTGCAAGGGGGATAGAGTATAAAAGCAGAGAAGTCCTACTACAACTGTACAGGGTATTGGTGAGGCCACACTTGGAGTACTGCGTACAGTTTTGGTTTCCATATTTAAGGAGGGAAATACTTGCATTGGAGGCTGTTCAGAGAAGGTTCACTGGGTTGATTCCGGAGACGAGGGGCTTGACTTATGAAGATAGGTTGAGTAGGTTGGGCCTATACTTATTGGAGTTCAGAAGAATGAGAGGAGATCTTATTGAAACATATAAGATAATGAGGGGGCTCGACAAGGTAGATGCAAAGAGGATATTTCCACTGACAGGGGAAACTAAAACTAGGGGGCATAGTTTTAGAATAAGGGGCCGCCCATTTAAAACTGAGATGAGGAGGAATTTCTTCTCTCAGAGGGTTGTAAATCTGTGGAATTCTCTGCCGCAGAGAGCTGTGGAGGCTGGGTCATTGAATATATTTAAGGTGGAGATAGACAGATTTTTGAACGATAAGGGAGTACAGGGGAGCGGGCAGGGAAGTGGAGCTGAGTCCATGATCGGATCAGCCATGATCGTATTGAATGGCGGGGCAGGCTCGAGGGGCCAAATGGCTGACTCCTGCTCCTATTTCTTTATGTTCTTAATGCTCTGTGACTCTGTCTCTCTATCTATCTGTCTACCCACCCACGGTGTAGTGGGAAAGCCAGGCCCGGAGCCCTGCTTTGTCTGAGTTATGACCAAGAGCTCCGCCCCAGAATTGTGACACGTGCATTAGAATTGAATCGAATCCTCCTCAACAGGCCTGGGGTTAACCGGCTGGCCTCTGTCGTTACAGGTGAACTGACGTAGGCTGTGGCCTCTCTCGCCATCGTCCGAACTGAGCCCGGGGGTGCGGTCACATCGCAGGCTCCCGGCATGGCTGATCTCGCAGGTAACCACGCAGTGACTCGGCGCGGGATGGGGAGGGGGGACGGACACGATCTAAACGGATTTGGTGCGGTGTTTCTGCTCTCCTGGCCCCCCCCCGCCCGCCACACCTAACGTGGAGCAGGCAGTCGGGATATTGCTCACACCGAAGCCTGACGTTGAAGGCCGCACAACCTCCACGCTGTCCAATCCCGGTGGTCCGTAGGACTGCAGAGCCGAACTTCGAACCCCAAACCGCCAACCCTGAAATGGGCCCGAGCCCCGATCCTAATCCTGACCCTGAACTCGAAACTGAGCACAAAATCCTGGAGCTCTGACAACGATTCCCGACCTCTTACCCTCACTCAGTGACCCTGACCCCGCAACCCTAATCCTAACTCTGACCCCAAACAAGACCCTGACTCAGACCCTAACCTCGGTCTTGAATATGACCCTAACACTTACCCTGACCCCGGTCTTGAACTTGTCCCTGACCTTAACCTTGACCCTGAACATGACCCTGAACATGACCCTGAACATGACCCTAACCGACCCTCACCCTGACCCTGACTCTTACCCTGACCCTGATCCTAACCGACCCTCACTCTGACCCTGACTCTCACCCTGATCCTGACCCTATCCTGACCCTGACCCTGACCCTCACCCTCACCCTGACCCTGACCCTGACCCTCACCCTCACCCTCACCCTGACCCTGACCCTCAACCTCACCCTGACACTGACCCTGACCCTCACCCTCACCCTGACCCTCACCCTGACCCTCACCCTGACCCTGACCCTCACCCTCACCCTCACCCTCACCCTCACCCTCACCCTGACGCTGACCCTCACCCTCACCCTGACCCTGACCCTCACCCTCACCCTGACCCTGACCCTGACCCTCACCCTCACCCTGACCCTCACCCTGACCCTCACCCTGACCCTGACCCTGACCCTCACCCTCACCCTGACCCTCACCCTCACCCTGACCCTCACCCTGACCCTCACCCTGACCCTGACCCTGACCCTCACCCTCACCCTCACCCTCACCCTGACCCTGACCCTCACCCTCACCCTGACCCTGACCCTGACCCTCACCCTCACCCTGACCCTCACCCTGACCCTGATCCTCACCCTGACCCTCACCCTGACCCTGAACCTCACCCTGACCCTCACCCTGACCCTCACCCTCACCCTGACCCTGATCCTCACCCTGACCCTCACCCTGACCCTCACCCTCACCCTGACCTTCACACTCACCCTGACCCTGACCCTGACCCTCACCCTCACCCTGACCCTCACCCTGACCCTCACCCTCACCCTGACCCTCACCCTCACCCTGACCCTCACCCTGACCCTCACCCTGACCCTCACCCTGACCCTCACCCTCACCCTGACCCTCACCCTCACCCTCACACTCACCCAGACCCTCACCCTCACCCTGACCCTCACCCTCACCCTCACCCTGACCCTCACCCTGACCCTCACCCTCACCCTGACCCTCACCCTCACCCTGACCCTCACCCTCACCCTCACCCTGACCCTCACCCTGACCCTCACCCTCACACTCACCCTGACCCTCATCCTGACCCTGACCCTCACCCTGACCCTCACACTCACCCTGACCCTCACCCTGACCCTCACCCTGACCCTCACACTTACCCTGACCCTCACCCTCACACTCACCCTGACTCTCACCCTGACCCTGACCCTGACCCTGACCCTGACCCTCACCCTGACTCTCACCCTCACCCTGACCCTGACCCTCACCCTGACCCTCACCCTCACCCTCACCCTGACCCTCACCCTGACCCTCACCCTCACCCTGACCCTCACCCTCACCCTGACCCTCACCCTCACCCTGACCCTCACCCTGACCCTCACCCTGACCCTCACCCTCACCCTGACTCTCACCCTCACCCTGACCCTCATCCTGACCCTCACCCTCACCCTGACCCTCACCCTGACCCTCACCCTCACCCTGACCCTCACCCTCACCCTGACCCTCACCCTGACCCTCACCCTCACCCTGACTCTCACCCTCACCCTGACCCTCACCCTGACCCTGACCCTCACCCTCACCCTGACCCTCACCCTGACCCTGACCCTCACCCTGACCCTCACACTCACCCTGACCCTCACCCTGACCCTCACCCTGACCCTGACCCTCACCCTCACCCTGACCCTCACCCTGACCCTCACCCTGACCCTCACCCTGACCCTGACCCTCACCCTGACCCTCACCCTCACCCTGACCCTGACCCTGACCCTCACCCTGACCCTCACCCTGACCCTCACCCTCACCCTGACCCTGACCCTGACCCTCACCCTGACCCTCACCCTCACCCTGACCCTCACCCTCACCCTGACCCTGACCCTGACCCTCACCCTGACCCTCACCCTCACCCTGACCCTCACCCTCACCCTGACCCTGACCCTGACCCTCACCCTCACCCTCACCCTGACCCTGACCCTGACCCTCACCCTGACCCTGACCCTGACCCTCACCCTGACCCTCACCCTCACCCTCACCCTGACCCTGACCCTCACCCTGACCCTCACCCTGACCCTGACCCTGACCCTGACCCTCACCCTCACCCTGACCCTGACCCTGACCCTGACCCTCACCCTCACCCTCACCCTGACCCTGACCCTGACCCTCACCCTCACCCTCACCCTCACCCTGACCCTGACCCTGACCCTCACCCTGACCCTCACCCTCACCCTGACCCTGACCCTCACCCTGACCCTGACCCTGACCCTCACCCTGACCCTCACCCTCACCCTGACCCTCACCCTCACCCTGACCCTGACCCTGACCCTCACCCTCACCCTGACCCTGACCCTGACCCTGACCCTCACCCTGACCCTCACCCTCACCCTGGCCCTCACCCTCACCCTGACCCTCACCCTGACCCTCACCCTGACCATCACCCTCACCCTCACCCTCACCCTCATCCTCACCCTCACCCTGACCCTCACCGTCACCCTGACCCTCACCCTGACCCTCACCCTGACCCTCACCCTCACCCTGACCCTCACCCTGACCCTCACCCTCACCCTCACCCTCACCCTGACCCTCACCCTCACCCTCACCCTCACCCTCACCCTGACCCTCACCCTCACCCTCACCCTCACCCTGACCCTGACCCTCACCCTGACCCTGACCCTGACCCTCACCCTCACCCTCACCCTCACCCTGACCCTCACCCTGACCCTCACCCTGACCCTCACACTCACCCTGACCCTCACCCTCACCCTGACCCTGACCCTCACCCTGACCCTGATCCTAACCCTGACCCTGACCCATCCTGCAATCTTGATGCAGACCCCGACCCTGACGCTATGATGCCAGACTCGTTCCATTTTGTTCCACCAACCCATGTTGTGATGGTCCTTGAGCCCACACTGGATCCATTATGAAGAACATAAGAAATAGGAGCAGGGGTCGGCCATTGGGCCCCTCGAGCCTGCTCCGCCATTCAATGAGATCACGGCTGATCTTCTACCTCAACTCCACTTTCCCGCCCGATCCCCATATCTCTCGATTCCTTTAATACCCAAAAATGTATCGATCTCTATCTTGAATATACTCGACTGAGCCTCCAAACCCCTCTGGGGGTAGGGAATTGCAGAGATTTACCACTCTCTGAGTGAAGAAATTTCTCCTCATCTCAGTTCTAAATGGACGACTCCCTTATCCTGAGACTATAGCCCCTGGTTCTAGTCTCCCCAGGCAGAGGAAAACATCCTCCCTGCATCTACCCTGTCAAGCCCTGTCAGAATTGTATATGTCTCAATGAGATCACCTCTCATTCTTCTAAACTCTAGAGAATAAAGACCTAGTCTACCCAATCTCTCCTCATCGGAAAATCTCCACCCTCCCCCCCCACCCCCAGAGGACTCGACAGGGTAGATGCAGGGAGGATGTTTGCCCCGGGCTGGGGAGTCTAGAACCGGGGTCACAGTCTCAGGATAAGGGGCCGGCCATTTTAGGCCTGAGATGAGGAGAAATTTCTTCACTCAAAGGGTGGTGAATCTTTGGAATTCTCTGCCCCAGAGGGCCATGGAGGCTCAGTCTTTGAGTATATTCAGGACAGAGGGTCGATAGATTTTTGGATATTAAGGGAATTATCAACCACAATAACAATGTGTACTTATATAGCACCTTTAACATAGTAAAAGGTCCCAACGCGCTTTACAGGAGTATGTTGCACCGAGCCACATATGTATAAATTAGGGCAGGGGACCAAAAGCTTGGTCAAAAAGTTAGACTTTAAGGAGCGTCTTGAAGGAGGAAAGAGAGATAGAGAGGCGGAGAGGTTTAGGGAGGGAGTTCCAGAGCTCGGGGCCCAGGCAGCTGAAGGACCGGACACCGATGGTGGAGCGATTATAATCAGGGATGGTCAGGAAGGCAGAATTTGAGGAGCGCAGACATCTCGGGGGGGGGTTGTGGGGCTGGAGGAGATTACAGAGATAGGGAGAGGGCGAGGGCCACGGAGGGATTTGTAAACAAGGATGGAGAATTTTGATATCGAGGCGTTGCTTAACCGGGAGCCAATGTAGGTCAGCGAGCACAGGGGGTGATGGGTGAGCGGGACTCGGTGCGAGTTAGGACACGGGGTCAGCGAGCACAGGGGGTGATGGGTGAACGGGACTTGGTGCGAGTTAGGACACGGGGCAGTGAACACAGGGGGTGATGGGTGAGCGGGACTTGGTGCGAGTTAGGACACGGGGCAGTGAGCACAGGGGGTGATGGGTGAGCGGGATTTGGTGCGAGTTAGGACACGGGGTCAGCGAGCACAGGGGGTGATGGGTGAACGGGACTTGGTGCGAGTTAGGACACGGGGCAGTGAACACAGTGGGTGATGGGTGAGCGGGACTTGGTGCGAGTTAGGACACGGGGCAGTGAACACAGTGGGTGATGGGTGAGCGGGACTTGGTGCGAGTTAGGACACGGGGCAGTGAGCACAGGGGGTGATGGGTGAGCGGGACTTGGTGCGGGTTAGGACACGGGGCAGCCGAGTTTTGGATCACCTCGAGTCTACGTAGAGTAGAATGTGGGAGGCCAGCCAGGAGTGAGTTGGAATAGTCAAGTCTAGAGGTAACAAAGGCCTGGTGAATGAAGGGACAGTGCAGGAAAGTGGAGTTGAGGTTGTAGATCTGTCTCATTGAATGGCGGAGCAGGCTCGAGGGGCCCAATGCTCCAAGTTCTTGGCCCTGAAATCCCGGCCTCCCTGGGTCCGTACGGAGTGTGCACGGACCAGGGAAGGCATCGGGAAAAAAACGGTTTTCGGCGCGCAATGACTTGATAGATCCTCCGCAGATCGGGAGCGAGGACATCCCCACGGCAGAGATCGGGCTATTTGCCCCTTCCTTGCCCAGAGCATGTCCTTAAAACTCTTACAAAGCGGGCGCATAGCCTACTTTTACCAGCGTAAGAGTTTAAAAACATATCAAAAACATGTTAAAATAAAATTCACAAAAACATATTTAAGTTAAAAACCCTGCCCGCTCAGGTAATTTGATTTGAAACCATAATTAAAATTCTTCTTAAAAATCGGCAAACATATTTTTTTTCCAAAATGTTTTAACAGCTTTAATTTCTGTAACATGAGGTGTTTTTTTTAATGTTTTATGTCGTGTTTGGGGGTGTTTCTCATTCATAGTAATAGGAGTTTCGGACTAACGAAACTTCGATTACTGTGAATGAGAAAATACTTTACCGTGATTGGGTGCCCAGGCCCATGTGACTCCTACGGGCGTCCCAACATGAATGTGCTCCATTGTGCAAGAAGAGGAGGCGTCAGGACTGTGATCTCTGGCGGCCGTTCGACCAAAAGGAAGTGCGGCATCTTTTCACCTGTTTTTAGTCGAACGCCTGCGGGAAGAAGGAACAGGGATTTCAGGGCCAACATCATCACCACAGGCAGTCACTCGGAATCGAGGAAGACTTGCCTCCACTCTAAGATTGAGTCCTTAGGTGGCTGAACAGCCCAATACGAGAACCACAGTCCCTGTCACAGGTGGGACAGATAGACGTTGAGGGTAAGGGAGGGTGGGACTGGTTTGCCGCACACTCCTTCCGCTGCCTGCGCTTGGTTTCTGCATGCTCTCGGCGACGAGACTCGAGGTGCTCAGCACCCTCCCGGATGCACTTCCTCCACTTAGGGCGGTCTTTGGCCAGGGACTCCCAGGTGTCAGTGGGGGATGTTGCACTTTATCAGGGAGGCTTTGAGGGTGTCCTTGTAACGTTTCCTCTGCCCACCTTTGGCTTGTTTGCCGTGACGGAGCTCCGCGTAGAGCGCTTGCTTTGGGAGTCTCGTGTCGGGCATGCGGACAATGTGGCCTGCCCAGCGGAGCTGGTCGAGTGTGGTCAGTGCTTCAATGCTGGGGATGTTGGCCTGGTCGAGGACGCTAACGTTGGTGCGTCTGTCCTCCCAGGGGATTTGCAGGACCTTGCGGAGGCGCCGCTGGTGGTATTTCTCCAGCGACTTGAGCTGTCCTGCTGCACACGGTCCATGTGTTCTTCTGCCCACTCGCGCTGTATTGATCTCGATCTCTCTCTTCCCGTTTGCAGAGGCGGAACGGCAGCACAAGGAGGCGCTGTTGAAGGAGACGGAGAGCCTGAGCGTCTGCCTGGGGCAGGGGCGCGAGAAGGCGCAGTCGGTGGCGCTGTGCGACCGCTACACCCACCCCATCGTCGTGGCGACGCCCTGGCCGGGAGACGGGCCCGCGAGCGGCGGCCACGAGCTGCTGGCCAAGTGGAGGGTCCAGGAGGAGCGTTGCCGGGCGCTGGAGACGGGCGGGCTGCGGGCGGCCGAGCCGGGCCTCCTCCTGGGGGCCGGCGGGGGTCGCAGGGTGGCCTTGGCCGGCGTGGCCGGAGCGGGCAAGAGCACCGCCGTGCAGAAGCTGGCCCAGGACTGGGCGGCCGGGCGCATTTACCCCCAGTTCGCCTTCCTCTTCCTCTTCCGCTTCCGGGACCTCAACGCCGGGCTGGGGAGGAAGAGCAGCCTCAAGGCCCTGGTCTCCCAGGCCTACCCCTACCTGTCCGGGGTGGTGGACGCCCTCTGGGGCCAGGCCGAGGCCTTGCTCTTCGTCTTTGACGGGCTGGATGAGTTCGGGGCCCGCCTGGAGCTGGGAGGGGCCGGCGGGCAGGAGCAGGAGGGCGCGGAAGGGGAGATCCCGGCCATCGTGGGAGGCCTCTGGCGGGGCAGCACCTTGCCCGCTTGCTCGGTGCTGATCACGGGCCGCCCCTCCGCCCTGGAGGCCCTGAGAGGAGGCGGACGGAGGGAGGAGGCCTCCTGGGCCGAGATCCTGGGCTTCGCCGCCTCGCAGCGCCGGGACTACCTGGAGAAGCTGCTGGGCGGGGCCGGGCCTGCCTCGGAGCTGCTGAGGTTCCTGGAGGAGAACGAGCTGCTGGCCGGCCTGGTTCAGGAACCCCTGGGCTGCCAAGTGGCGGCGGCAACGCTGTGCCCGGCCCTGGCCCGTCGGCCGGGATCCTCGGGCAAGGCCCCCCTGCCCAAGACCCTCACCCAGCTCCTGGCCGGCTACCTGCTCCAGGTGCTGAAGGCCTGCGGCCGGGAGATCAGCAGCCCCCGCGACACCGTGCTCAAGCTGGGCAAGCTGGCCCTCGAGGCCCTGGGCCGCGGGGCCCCGCTGCTCGCCGAGGAGCAGCTGGCCGCCCACAAGCTCAAAGCCTCGCAGTTTGCCGAGGGCCAGCTGAGCGAGGTCCTGGCCCGGGAGCCGACCGCCTTGGGGCCCAAGGAGGGGGCTGCGGCCTACGCCTTCCGCCACCCGTCCGTGCGGGACTTCCTGGCGGCCCTGGCCCAGTACCTGGCCCCCCAGGCCGACGGCCTGTCGGGCCTGCTCAGCCGGGCCCGAGCGGAGCCCGAGGGCCGCTACCAGCACTTGCTGCGCTTCGTGGCGGGGCTGACGGCCCCCGGCACCGCCCGCCCGCTGGAGGAGGCCCTGGGGCAGCTGCCCGGCCAACCCGCGGCCCAGGCTTCGGCCTGGCTGAAGGCCGAGGTGCTGGGGAGGGCGGCGGAGGGCGAGGCCGGGACGACGGGCCTGATGGAGGCCCTCTACTGCCTGCTGGAGACCCAGAACAAGAAGCTGGTGCAGGGCAGCCTGGGCGGGCTGGGGGCCCTCAGATTAGGGGCCCGGGAACCTCACAGGGCCCTGGGCCTCACTGCCATGGACTGCGCCACACTCTCCCCCCTCATCCAGCTCTGCGAGGCCCTGGAGGAACTCGACCTGGAGAATTGCCCTCTGGCCATCGAGGGCCTGACCCGCTTGGCTCCCGCCCTCCACCGCTGCAAGATCCTGAGGTAGGTCTATGTGATTACAGTTCCTTTTGTGGTCGAGCTTTCAAAAATTTAGACTTTAATGTTGGCGGTATGATTAAGAAGTTTGCAGATGACACTAAAACAGGCTGTGTGGCTGATAATGAAGAAGAATGCTGCGGACTGCAGGAAGATATCAATGTACTGGTCAGGTGGGCAGAACAGTGGCAAATGGAGTTCAATCTGGAGAAGTGGCCTATCTAGATCTAGGGAGCATAGTTTAAGAATAAGGGGTCGCTTATTTAGAACTGAGATGAGGAGGAATTTCTTCTCTCAGAGGGTCGTGATTCTGTGGAATTCTCTGCCCCAGAGAGCTGTGGAGGCTGGGACATTGAATATATTTAAGGCGGAGATAGACAGATTTTTGAGCGATAAGGGAGTAAAGGGTTATGGGGAGCGGGCAGGGAAGTGGAGCTGAGTCCATGATCGGATTCGCCATGACCTTATTAAATGGTGGAGCAGGCTCGAGGGGTCAAATGGCCGACTCCTGTTTCTATTTTTTTATGTTCTTATGATAAATGTGAGGTAATGCATTTGGGGAGGGGCTAACAAGGCAAGGGAATACACATTAAATGGTAGGACACTGAGAAGTGTAGAGGAACAGAGGGACCTGGGAGTGCAGGTCCACAGATCCCTGAAGGTAGCAGGCCAGGTAGATAAGGTGGTTAAGAAGGCACACGGAATACTTGCCTTTATTAGCCGAGGCATGGAATACAAGAGCAGGGGGGGTTTATGCTTGAACTGTATAAAACACTGGTTAGGCCACAGCTGGAGTACTGCGTGCAGTTCTGGTCACCACATTACAGGAAGGATGTGATTGCACTGGAGAGGGTGCAGAGGAGATTTACGAGGATGTTGCCTGGACTGGAGAATTTTAGCTATGAGGAAAGATTGGATAGACTGGGTCTGTTTTCTTTGGTACAGAGGAGGCTGAGGGGAGACCTGATTGAGGTGTGTAAAATGATGAGGGGCCTGGATAGAGTGGATAGGAAGGACCTGTTTCCCTTGGCAGAGGGGTCAACAACCAGGGGGCATAGATTTAAAGTAATTGAGGGGAGGTTTAGAGGGGATTTGAGGGGAAATGTCTTCACCCAGAGGGTGGTGGGGGTCTGGGGCGGAACTCACTGCCTGAAAGGGTGGTAGAGACAGAAACCTCACCACATTTAAAACATACTTAGATGTGCACTTTCCAGCTCTTGGTCCGTAGCCCTGTAGGTTACAGCATTTCAAGTCGCTTGAGAAATACCACCAACGATGTCTCTGCAAGATCCTGCAAATCCCCTGGGAGGACAGACGCACCAACGTTAGCGTCCTCGACCAGGCCAACATCCCCAGTATTGAAGCACTGACCACACTCGACCAGCTCTGCTGGGCAGGCCACATTGTCCGCATGCCTGACACGGGACTCCCAAAGCAAGCGCTCTACTCGGAACTCCTTCACGGCAAGTGAGCCAAAGGTGGGCAGAGGAAACGTTACAGGGACACCCTCAAAGCCTCCCTGATAAAGTGCAACATCCCCACTGACACCTGGGAGTCCCTGGCCAAAGACCAGTCCACCCTAAGTGGAGGAAGTGCATCCGGGAGGGCGCTGAGCACCTCGAGTCTCGTCGCTGAGAGCATGCAGAAACCAAACGCAGGCAGCGGAAGGAGCGTGCGGTAAACCAGTCCCACCCTCCCTTACCCTCAACGTCTATCTGTCCCACCTGTGACAGGGACTGTGGTTCTCGTATTGGTCTGTTCAGCCACCTAAGGACTGATGTTGAGAGTGGAAGCAAGTCTTCCTCGATTCCGAGGGACTGCCTGTGATGATGACTTCGAGTGTATAACATTCAAGACCCTGAAAGCTGAAGGCAAGCCATGCTTTCCCTCGCAACCCTTCAAAGCCACCCTATGAACAAACGAGCAATGACGGACAGGCAAAGACCATCTGGTCCATCGAGCCTGTCCCACACAATTGCAATACCTTGTGTATCACAACATACACAGCCCACCCCACCCGAAACCATGTGATCTCCTGGGAGAGGCCAAAAAACAGATAAAAAACCCCAGGTCAATTTGGAGAAAAGAAAAAAATCTGTGAAATCCCTCTCCGACCCATAGAGGCGATCGAAACTAGTCGAGGAGATCACTCTGGCCATTAAATTCCCGGCAGTACCTACCTTCTGTAAGAGGTGATCTCCGCCGCAGACAGAAACAAATCCAGCTTTTGTTTGAAGGAGTTCAGTGGGTCTGCATCCACCGCATGAAATAGCAGCTTGTTCCAGAGGTCTACTGTTCTCTGGGAAAAGAACCACCTCCTGACATCTAACCTAGATCTCGCCCTATATAAGTTAAATTTGTCCCCCCTGGTCCTGCCTAACCTATTTAATGGAAATAAACGGTCAGCTGGAACACCGTCTATTCCCTTCATTATCTTATAAACTTATCTTATCTCCGAACTTGAGGAAGGACATTCTTGCTATTGAGGGAGTGCAGCAAAGGTTCACCAGACTGATTCCCGGGATGGCGGGACTGACATATCAAGAAAGACTGGATCAACTGGGCTTGTATTCACTGGAGTTCAGAAGAATGAGAGGGGATCTCATAGAAACGTTTAAAATTCTGACGGGTTTAGACAGGTTAGATGCAGGAAGAATGTTCCCGATGTTGGGGAAGTCCAGAACCAGGGGTCACAGTCTAAGGATAAGGGGTAAGCCATTTAGGACTGAGATGAGGAGAAACTTCTTCACCCAGAGAGTGGTGAACCTGTGGAATTCTCTACCACAGAAAGTTGTTGAGGCCAATTCACTAAATATATTCAAAAAGGAGTTCGATGTAGTCCTTACTACTCGGGGGATCAAGGGGTATGGCGAGAAAGCAGGAAGGGAGTAATGAAATTGCATGTTCAGCCATGAACTCGTTGAATGGGGGTGCAGGCTCAAAGGGCCGAATAGCCTACTCCTGCACCTATTCTCTATGTTTCTATGTTTCTAAACCCCTCAATCATAAACCCCGCCCCCCCGAGTCTCTGCTGCTCCAAGATAAAGAGACCCAACTCTTTGAACCTACCTTGGTAACTAAGATGTTTCAGACTTGGAATGAGCCTGTTTAGATTGGAAAGTCTGTTGGTTCTAAGGAATGAGGTCATTCATTTATGAACTCCCGCGATGCCTGGACTGTAGGCACCTGTGAATATGTTCATGTGGTGTATGTAGCACACGAATCACTGACTCCACACGGTCTGGTGTTGTAGTAACTGTTGTGACCTTAGTCCTTTATTGTGTAACTCAGAGCGCCTCTCAGGTGTGGTGGGCAGCCTTTTATACTCTGTCTCGCAGGTACTTTCAGGTCTCCCACCACAGCGCCCTCTGTGGCGCACCATTGTACTTTTACATTTAATGTACCTGGACAATACATAACAGTGTGGTACATCAGTCATTGAAGGTTGGCATGCAGGTACAGCAGGCGGTTAAGAAAGCAAATGGCATGTTGGCCTTCATAGCGAGGGGATTTGAGTACAGGGGCAGGGAGGTGTTACTACAGTTGTACAGGGCCTTGGTGAGGCCACACCTGGAGTATTGTGTACAGTTTTGGTCTCCTAACTTGAGGAAGGACATTCTTGCTATTGAGGGAGTGCAGCGAAGGTTCACCAGACTGATTTCCGGGATGGCGGGACTAACATATCAAGAAAGACTGGATCAACTGGGCTTGTATTCACTGGAGTTCAGAAGAATGAGAGGGGATCTCATAAAAACGTTTAAAATTCTGACGGGACTGGACAGGTTAGATGCAGGAAGAATGTTCCCGATGTTGGGGAAGTCCAGAACCAGGAGTCACAGTCTAAGGATAAGGGGTAGGCCATTTAGGACCGAGATGAGGAGAAACTTCTTCACCCAGAGAGTGGTGAACCTGTGGAATTCTCTACCACAGAAAGTTGTTGAGGCCAATTCACTAAATATATTCAAAAAGGAGTTAGATGAAGTCCTTACTACTAGGGGGATCAAGGGGTATGGCGAGAAAGCAGGAATGGGGTACTGAAGTTGCATGTTCAGCCATGAACTCATTGAATGGCGGTGCAGGCTTGAAGGACCGAATGGCCTGCTCCTGCACCTATTTTCTATGTTTCTATGTTTCTATAACAGTTCACAGGTACGGCCATACTGGTCTGAAACTGCCTGAACTTGGTAGCCTAAACAGAGTCAGGCCTGTTTAGTACTTGGATGGGAAACCACTGCCTGGGAATACCAGGTGTAGTAGGCCTTCCACAGGTAGGCTTGTAGGCACTGGAGGGACTGGAGTACATCATCACCCCCGGCAACCTGATTTTAAATGTCTAAAGTTTAATTTGTTTATTGTGCCAGTTTTAGTGGCCCCCCCTCCCCTTCTCCCCTTTTAGCCAGGGGGCACTTGTATAATTTGTGTTTTTAGTGTCCTCAAACTGCGCCCCCCCCTCCACAAAAAAACAAAAAAGGCAAGGGGGCACTTGTTTGAAAGTGTTTGGAGTGTCCCCCTCCTTTAATCAGGGGGCACTTGATTTAATGATCTTCAACTGAAATAGTTGCAAAGCTGCTAAGGAAGGCCTCCTCGTGGGCCTGCTCCTGGGCACGGCCAAGGGGGGCCATCAGCCGGTCCAGGCAGCGGGCGGTCGAGGGGGTCGTTCAACCCGACTGCCTGCCTCTCTTCTGCGGTTACATCCGAGCCGGCGTGTCCCTGGAGATGGAGCACGCGGCCTTCCGCGAGAGGTGGGCGCCGGAGGGACTGGAGTGCATCACCACCGCCCCCCCTCCCCTGCCCCGGCAACCAAATTTTAATTTGACCGTTTAATGTTCACTAAGTTTTTATTGTTAATTTGCGTGTTCTCGTGTCCCTTTAGTAAAGGGGGGAGGCGCTCAGCGTTATCTGTTCAACCAAAACCGTTGCAGAGCTGTTGAGTTGGGAGTGGCTCAGCCAGTCACGTGATGTTCACAAGACTGAATAAAACCCCAGCCAGTTGGGCTCAGTGGGGGGGTTCACGATGAGGCAGGTGGTTGTGAGCCCGGTGGATGAGCTGGTAACGTGCAGGGTGATGGTTAAATCTTCGCTAATAAACCAACTAGTTCTCAAGGGCTATGAATTCCTAAGCGAAGAACCCCATGAAGCAAATTCATCACAATGTCCAACGTACAGCTCTCCAGGAAATGCACGATGGTCAAGAACAGGAAGCTCCACAGAGCTCTGTGTTCTAACGGGTCGGCTTAACACCCATAATCCCCTTGGGGGGAGGGGGATGTGGTGGAGGGGATGTCTCTAATCCTTAGCAACCAGGGCCTACGCGATCTGGATTTGGGTAACTTGGGTTCGCCCCGACAGTGGGAGCGAATGTGCAACCAACATTGGAAATCATGTTCAACTAATTTACTGGAATTCTTTGAGGATATAACGAGCATGGTGGATAGAGGTGTACCGATGGATGTGGTGTATTTAGATTTCCAAAAGGCATTCGATAAGGTTCCACACAAAAGGTTACTGCAGAAGATCGAGGTACGCGGAGTCAGAGGAAATGTATTAGCATGGATAGAGAATTGGCGAGCTAACAGAAAGCAGAGATTCGGGATAAATGGGTCCTTTTCGGGTTGGAAGTCGGTGGTTAGTAGTGTGCCACAGGGATCGGTGCTGGGACCACAACTGTTTACAATATACATAGATGACCTGGAAGAGGGGACAGAGTGTAGTGTAACAAAATTTGCAGATGACACAAAAATTAGTGGGAAAGCGGGTTGTGTAGAGGACACAGAGAGGCTGCAAAGAGATTTAGATAGGTTAAGCGAATGGGCTAAGGTTTGGCAGATGGAATACAATGTCGGAAAGTGTGAGGTCATCCACCTTGGGGGGAAAAAAACAGTAAAAGGGAATATTATTTGAATGGAGAGAAATTACAACATGCTGAGGTGCAGAGGGACCTGGGGGTCCTTGTACATGAATCCAAAAAAGTTAGTTTGCAGGTGCAACAGGTAATCAGGAAGGCGAATGGATGTTGGCCTTCATTGCGAGAGGGATGGAGTACAAAAGCAGTGAGGTCCTGCTGCAACTGTACAGGGTATTGGTGAGGCTGCACCTGGAGTACTGCGTGCAGTTTTGGTCACCTTACTTAAGGAAGGATATACTGGCTTTGGAGGGGGTACAGAGATGATTCACTAGGTTGATTCCGGAGATGAGAGGGTTACCTTATGATGATAGATTGAGTAGACTGGGTCTTTACTCGTTGGAGTTCAGAAGGATGAGGGGTGATCTTATAGAAGCATTTAAAATAATGAAAGGGATAGACAAGATAGAGGCAGAGAGGTTGTTTCCACTGGTCGGGGAGACTAGAACTAGGGGGCACAGCCTCAAAATACGGGGGAGCCAATTTAAAACCGAGTTGAGAAGGAATTTCTTCTCCCAGAGGGTTGTGAATCTGTGGAATTCTCTGCCCAAGGAAGCAGTTGAGGCTAGTTCATTGAATGTATTCAAATCACAGATAGATAGATTTTTAACCAATAAGGGAATTAAGGGTTATGGGGAGCGGGCGGGTAATTGGAGCTGAGTCCACGGCCAGATCAGCCATGATCTTGTTGAATGGCGGAGCAGGCTCGAGGGGCTAGATGGCCTACTCCTGTTCCTAATTCTTATGTTCTTATGTTCAACAGACACTCTCCCTGTGGGGGTTTAGTAAGTGGGGTGTTGGCCTTACAGGGGGAGAGGGAGAGAGAGAGGGAAAGTGAGAGAGAGAGAGAATGTGCGGCCTCAGTACAAGTTGAACCTCCCTTATCCGGAACCCTCGGGACCTGGCCTGTTCCGGAGTAGGGATTTTTCCGGAATGAGGGGTGGTCACGTTAAATTGGATGATACAGGTACTGAGCAAGGGGATAGCGGGGCTGGCTGGCTTGGGGCTGGGAGTGCGGCAGAGAGATCATGGGGAGGGTGGATTGCGGGGTCAGGCCAGCGATTGCGGGAGTCGGCAGCGAGGAAGAACTTCAATTTGTTCATGATGGAGTTCTGTGCATGCGCCACCCGGTGGCCGGGAATGATTCTGGACGAGGGGCGGTTCCAGATTAGGGAGTTCTGGATGACGGAGGTTCAACCTTTACATTGTATAATTGTCCTCCTCTATGTCTTCAGACTGAGCGGCATCAATCTCGGCGATGCGGGAGCTAAGATCCTCTCGACCATCCTGAAGAAACCCAAGTGCAAACTACAGAGACTTGTGTGAGTTGCGCTAACCAAGTGCATGGCATGATCGTAGAATAGTTCGGCACAGCAAGAGGCCACTGGGCCCATTGGATCGGCGCTGTCTCTCTCAAAGAGCCGTCCAGTCAATCCCACTAACCCCAACCCCTGCACGTTCTGCGTGGAGGGGTTTCCTGTACGGGCTGCTCCTGCACACTCTCTACCTTGCCATCCTCGTCTGCCGTCCGGACACGCCATGGCGTACCATCTTGCCATCCGGAGGAGGCAGGGGGTCCCCGATGGAGTGCACTCTACGCGGGAGTCCTCCCACTATTTATCGGGGACTTGACCTGGAGGGTGGTGCACGGGGCAGTCCCCTGCGATCGGTTTTTAAGTCGGTTCACGGGCTCCCAGGCCGCCTGCAATTTCCGCGGTCTGGAGGAGTCTGTGTTCCATGTCTGTTCAATGTGTGAGGTTGCAGCCCCTTCAAATAATGGAATTTGAGGGGCTGCTCCTCAAATTCTGGCTGCACTTCAGTCCCACACTCCTGATCTTCGGGCACCCTGTGCGGAGGGGAACGGGCAGGTCGGAAGGCCTCCTCGTAGGACTGCTCCTGGGCCTGGCCAAGGGGGGCCATCAGCTGGTCCAGGCAGCGGGCGGTCGAGGGGATCGTTCAGCCTGACTGCCTGCCTCTCTTCCGCGGTTAAATCCGGTCCAGGGTGTCGCTGGAGATGGAGCACGCGGTGTCCACCGGTACGCTCGCGGCCTTCCGCGAGAGGTGGGCGCCGGAGGGACTGGAGTGCGTCATCACCCCCGGCAACCACATTTTAATTTGATCCTTAATGTTTAAAGTTTAATTTGTCAATGTGCAGGAGGGAGAGATTCAAATTCCTGGGACATTGGAACCGGTTCTGGGGGAGGTGGGACCAGTACAAACCGGACGGTCTGCACCTGGGCAGGACCGGAACCAATGTCCTAGGGGGAGTGTTTGCTAGTGCTGTTGGGGAGGGGTTAAACTAATATGGCAGGGGGATGGGAACCCAGGCAGGAAGACAGAGGGAAGTAGAATGGGGGCAGAAGCAAAAGATAGAAAGAAGAAAAGTAAAAGTGGAGGGCAGAGAAACCCAAGGCAAAAATCAAAAAGGGCCACATTACAGCAAAATTCTAAAGGGGCAAAGTGTGTTAAAAAGACAAGCCTGAATATGAGGGACTGGAGTGCATCATCACCCCCGGCAACCAAATTTTAATTTGACCATAGCTTCCAAAGGTTTTATTTGTTCATTTGTGAGTTCTAGTGTCCCTTTAATAAGAAGGCACTTGACTCAAAGTTTAATTTAAAATAGTTATAGAGCTGTTGCACTGTGATTGGCTTAGCCAGTCACGTGGTGTTCACAAGACTCAATAAAACTCCGGTTAATTGAGTCCAGCTTCTCCACGGTGAGGTGGGCTCTTGTGAGCTTGGTGGGTGAACTGGTCGGGTTCAGTTGGATTGTTAAACCTTTGCCCCCGAAACCTACTGGCTCTTTACGGCAAATGAGTAGCGATGAATTCTTAAGCAAAGATCATAACCGTCATCGGCAGTCCCGCGAAGCGAGGATGACTTGCTTCCACGGCAAAAAAAAGGGATGAGTTCACAGGTGTTTCAATGAAGGACCTAATATTCCAGATCCCGAACTACATCCTGAAGGGTGGAAGGTGCCCGTGGGTGGATTTATTTAACGTGGGGTGACCGTTGCACACCAGCCACCGCACGGGGCTTGACAGAGCTCGGTCTTGGTCCAGTGGCAAGGGTTAACCAGGACGACTGGAGACCTGCTCCGCTGCACGGACCCAGTGAGCACACACATATCGCACACAGTGTGGGCTGGGCCCGTGCTGCCCCTGGGCCCTCGCCTCTTCTGGGCCCCGAACACGCGCCTCCCCTGGGCCCCGATCACGTCCCCCTACAATCTCTCGCCGCTCCTTCGCCCCGACCTCGCCGCTCCTGCTCTATCAGGCGAAGTGACCGGGCAAGAAATGTGAAGTGATTCACTTTGGCAGGAAAAATAGAAAAACAGAGTATTTTTTTTAAATGGCGAGAGATTGGAAAATGCGGGTGTACAGCGGGACAGAACGCATGAAGCAAATACACGACAAAGAGAACCATTAATGCCGGTTTGCGGCGGCCATTGCTACAAATCAAGTGGCTGCCGCTGCTTTGGAGCCCATCCGACCTAAATTCAGCTGGGGGATTTTTCGGCCAGGATCCCAGCCCAGCCCAGCCCAAGTAGTTGCACCGCCAATGTTGAGCAATAGAAAAATACTTAGCAGCGATCCTTCACCTGAATCTCCCGGTTCCCCCGTCACCTGGTGACCCCCTGACAGGTTCTCTCTGTTGGGGCACCACCTCCGCACAAAGTGCAGGCAGGCAGCATGGCCACCCTGAAAGGGGAAGGCCCACTGCCCCGGCCGAAACCCTCCCTGGTGGACCAGTGGGCCAAAGTCAAAAAAATGATTTACTGGAATTCTTTGAGGATATAACGAGCATGGTGGATAGAGGTGTACCGATGGATGTGGTGTATTTAGATTTCCAAAAGGCATTCGATAAGGTGCCATACAAAAGGTTACTGCAGAAGATAGAGGTTGCGGAGTCAGAGGAAATGTATTAGCATGGATAGAGAATTGGCTGGCTAACAGAAAGCAGAGAGTCGGGATAAATGGGTCCTTTTCGGGTTGGAAATCGGTGGTTAGTGGTGTGCCACAGGGATCGGTGCTGGGACCACAACTGTTTACAATATACATAGATGACCTGGAAGAGGGGACAGAGTGTAGTGTAACAAAATTTGCAGATGACACAAAGATTAGTGGGAAAGCGGGTTGTGTAGAGGACACAGAGAGGCTGCAAAGAGATTTAGATAGGTTAAGCGAATGGGCGAAGGTTTGGCAGATGGAATACAATGTCGGAAAGTGTTAGGTCATCCATCTTGGGAAAAAAAACAGTAAAAGGGAATATTATTTGAATGGGGAGAAATTGCAACATGCTGAGATGCAGAGGGACCTGGGGGTCCTTGTGCATGAAATTCTTTTGGAAATAATATCAGAAGTGGGACATGAACCCACATCTCCAGAGGAGACAGTGACCTGAACACAGAACCTTAGACCGCTCGGCCATCCTGCCTATGAATCCCAAAAAGTTAGTTTGCAGGTGCAGCAGGTAATCAGGAAGGCGAATGTTGGCCTTCATTGCGAGAGAGATGGAGTACAAAAGCAGGGAGGTCCTGCTGCAACTATATAGGGTATTGGTGAGGCCGCACCTGGAGTACTGCGTGCAGTTTTGGTCACCTTAATTAAGGAAGGATATACTAGCTTTGGAGGGGGTACAGAGACGATTCACTAGGCTGATTCCGGAGATGAGGGGGTTACCTTATGATGATAGATTGAGTAGACTGGGTCTTTACTCGTTGGAGTTCAGAAGGATGAGGCGTGATCTTATAGAAACATTTAAAATAATGAAAGGGATAGACAAGATAGAGGCAGAGAGGTGGTTTCCACTGGTCGGGGAGACTAGAACTAGGGGGCACAGACTCAAAATACGGGGGAGCCAATTTAAAACCGAGTTAAGAAGGAATTTCTTCTCCCAGAGGGTTGTGAATCTGTGGAATTCTCTGCCCAGGGAAGCAGTTGAGGCTAGCTCATTGAATGTTTTCAAATCACAGATAGATAGATTTTTAACCAATAAGGGAATTAAGGGTTACGGGGAGAGGGCGGGTAAGTGGAGCTGAGTCCACGGCCAGATCAGCCATGATCTTGTTGAATGGCGGAGCAGGCTCGAGGGGCTAGATGGCCTACTCCTGTTCCTAATTCTTATGTTCTTATGTTCTTATGATTGTATCCCTCCCCTTTAACGGAGGGGCGAGAGAGCACGCATACTATGACATCACCACCACGACGCCACCACTGATCGACAGTGACGGAGGCCCCGAGTGAGTAACCCATTTTCAGCCAGTCGGCCTGCCTTTGAATCTGAGCCCCACCCCCATTATGATCCAAAGTTTCAAAGTCCTGAAAAGGGATCTAATTACCGTACCAGGAGTTCCAGCGGTAAGTACCACGCTCAAAACCCAGAGGTGCGCTCGTTTTCATGGTGCACATGAATTTCAGCCTCCTCCTGTTCAATTGTAACAGGCTCGAGGGGCTGAATGGGCCTCCTCCTGTTCCTGTGTAACCGACTCGAGGGGCTGAATGGGCCTCCTCCTGTTCCTGTGTAACAGGCTCGAGGGGCTGAATGGGCCTCCTCCTGTTCCTGTGTAACAGGCTCGAGGGGCTGAATGGGCCTCCTCCTGTTCCTGTGTAACAGGCTCGAGGGGCTGAATGGGCCTCCTCCTGTTCCTGTGTAACCGGCTCGAGGGGCTGAATGGGCCTCCTCCTGTTCCTGTGTAACAGGCTCGAGGGGCTGAATGGGCCTCCTCCTGTTCCTGTGTAACCGGCTCGAGGGGCTGAATGGGCCTCCTCCTGTTCCTGTGTAACAGGCTCGAGGGGCTGAATGGGCCTCCTCCTGTTCCTGTGTAACAGACTCGAGGGGCTGAATGGGCCTCCTCCTGTTCCTGTGTAACAGACTCGAGGGGCTGAATGGGCCTCCTCCTGTTCCTGTGTAACAGGCTCGAGGGACTGAATGGGCCTCCTCCTGTTCCTGTGTAACAGGCTCGAGGGGCTGAATGGGCCTCCTCCTGTTCCTGTGTAACCGGCTCGAGGGGCTGAATGGGCCTCCTCCTGTTCCTGTGTAACAGGCTCGAGGGGCTGAATGGGCCTCCTCCTGTTCCTGTGTAATAGGCTCGAGGGGCTGAATGGGCTTCCTCCTGTTCCTGTGTATCAGGCTCAAGGGACTGAATGGGCCTCCTCCTGTTCCTATGTAACAGGCTCGAGGGACTGAATGGGCCTCCTCCTGTTCCTGTGTAACAGGCTCAAGGGACTGAATGGGCCTCCTCCTGTTCCTGTGTAACAGGCTCAAGGGACTGAATGGGCCTCCTCCTGTTCCTGTGTAACAGGCTCGAGGGGCTGAATGGGCCTCCTCCTGTTCCTGTGTAACATGCTCGAGGGGCTGAATGGGCCTCCTCCTGTTCCTGTGTAACAGGCTCGAGGGACTGAATGGGTCTCCTCCTGTTCCAATCATTTCCTCATGTGTTTGACCATCCCCTTTGCTTCCTTACTCCAGAATGGTCAACAGCAGGCTGACGAAGGCCTGCGCAAACGATCTTGCCGCCGCCCTGTCTTCCAACGAGTCGCTGAGATACCTGCAGCTGGGGCAGAATGGCCTGGGAGACTCGGGACTGAAGGCCCTCTCCACGGCCCTGGGGAGTCCTGGCTGCAAGCTGCAGATGCTGGAGTAAGTGAGCATGTGCAAGACCGTGGGGCGAGTGTCTGTCCAATGGAGGCAGGGGTGGGCGCAACATCAGTGGTTACATTACTGGACTGGTAATCCAATCCGACACTCCCCGGTGTCAGTACTGAGGGAGTGCTGCACTGTGGGAGGGGCAGTACTGAGGGAGTGCCACACTGTGGGAGGGGCAGTACTGAGGGAGTGCTGCACTGTCGGAGGGGCAGTACTGAGGGAGTGCCGCACTGTCGGAGGGGCAGTACTGAGGGAGTGCTGCACTGTCGGAGGGGCAGTACTGAGGGAGTACTGCACTGTGGGAGGGACAGTACTGAGGGAGCGCCGGACTGTCGGAGGGGCAGTACTGAGGGAGTGCAGCACTTTCGGAGGGGCAGTACTGAGGGAGTGCCGCACTGTCGGAGAGGCAATACTGAGGGAGTGCAGCACTGTCGGAAGGGCAGTACTGAGGGAGCGCCGCACTGTCGGAGGGGCAGTACTGAGAGAGCGCTGCACTGTGGGAAGTGTCATTTTACGGATCAGATGGTGAAGCAGGGCCATGCCTGCTCTCTCAGATGGATAGAAACTGTCCCAGGACCACTATAGGAAGAAGAGCAGAGGGGAGTTCTCCCCGGAGTCCTGGGCCCAATATTTATCCCTCAACCAACATCACTGTTTTAGCTGTTTGTGGGAGCTTGCTGTGTCGAAATTGGCTGGCGCGTTTCCTACATTACAGCAGTGACCATACTTCAAACAATCCTACAGTAAATTTGAAGCGCGTTGGGTCGCCCTGAGGTTGTGAATTTTGCTGTAGAAAAGGCACGGCCCAAATTTCCATCTATCGCCTTTGAACTAATAATGATCAGTTGAGTGGTGAAATAGGGTTGAGGTACAGATCAGCTGTGATCTCACTGAATGGCGGAACAGGCCCGAGGGGGCTGAATGGGCCTCCTCCTGTTCCTGTGTAACAGGCTCGAGGGGCTGAATGGGCCTCCTCCTGTTCCTATGTAACAGGCTCGAGGGGCTGAATGGGCCTCCTCCTGTTCCTGTGTAACAGGCTCGAGGGGCTGAATGGGCCTCCTTCTGTTCCTGTGTAACAGGCTCGAGGGGCTGAATGGGCCTCCTCCTGTTCCAGTGTAACAGGCTCGAGGGACTGAATGGGTCTCCTCCTGTTCCTGTGTAACAGGCTCGAGGGGCTGAATGGGCCTCCTCCTGTTCCTGTGTAACAGGCTCGAGGGGCTGAATGGGCCTCCTCCTGTTCCTGTGTAACAGGCTCGAGGGACTGAATGGGCCTCCTCCTGTTCCTGTGTAACAGGCTCGGGGGCTGAATGAGCCTCCTCCTGTTCCTGTGTAACAGGCTCGAGGGGCTGAATGGGCCTCCTCCTGTTCCTGTGTAACAGGCTCGAGGGGCTGAATGAGCCTCCTCCTGTTCCTGTGTAACAGGCTCGAGGGGCTGAATGGGCCTCCTCCTGTTCCTGTGTAACAGGCTCGAGGGGCTGAATGGGCCTCCTCCTGTTCCTATGTAACAGACCCGAGGGGCTGAATGGGCCTCCTCCTGTTCCTGTGTAACAGACCCGAGGGGCTGAATGGGTCTCCTCCTGTTCCTGTGTAACAGGCTTGAGGGGCTGAATGGGCCTCCTCCTGTTCCTGTGTAACAGGCTCGAGGGGCTGAATGGGCCTCCTCCTGTTCCTATGTAACAGACCCGAGGGGCTGAATGGGCCTCCTCCTGTTCCTGTGTAACAGACCCGAGGGGCTGAATGGGCCTCCTCCTGTTCCTGTGTAACAGACCCGAGGGGCTGAATGGGCCTCCTCCTGTTCCTATGTAACAGACCCGAGGGGCTGAATGGGCCTCCTCCTGTTCCTGTGTAACAGACCCGAGGGGCTGAATGGGCCTCCTCCTGTTCGTGTGTAGCAGGCTCGAGGGGCTGAATGGGCCTCCTCCTGTTCCTGTGTCCTTTTTCGTGATGCTGCCCTCTCTTATGCCCTCTGCAGGCTGGCCGCGAATGGTCTGACTGGGGCCTGCGCCGAAGGCCTCGCCTCAGCTCTCGGGAAGAGTGCGTCGCTGACCGAGCTGGACCTCAGTGACAACAAGCTGGGTGACGCGGGGTTGCAGGTCCTAGCGCCTGCCCTTCAGACGCCAGACTGCAAGCTCCAGGCTTTACAGTAAGTCGGTTTGTCGGGCCAGATTCCCATCTGTGCTGTGCGGTGGGTGGGGTTGGGGGTGGGGGGTTGAAGAATTCTCTGAACGGGGTCCGGAGGCGAGATTCGCGCACAGAGGTAATGGACTTTGCCCGATTCTCCAGCCACACAGCTCTGGTAAAATGCATGGGATCTTCCCGGCCTGATTCTCCTCTGTGCTCTCCGTCTCAGAGCTGCTTCATCCTCCCTTCCTTTCCCACCTTCCCTCCCTTCCTCTCTCCCTCTTCCCCTCCCTCCCCCCTCCTTCCTACCCACCCTCCGTCCATCTTACTCTCTCTCCCCCCTTCCATCCCTCTCGAACACCCTCTCGTTCCTTCTCCCTCCCTCCTGCTCCCCCTCCCTTCCTCCTTTTAATCTCTCCTTCCCTCTCTCTCCCTCCTTCCCTCTCCCTCTCTCATCCTCCACATCTCCCTCTTCCTGCCCTCCTTCCCTCCCTCCCTCTCTCCATCCTCCCTCCCTCCCTCTTACATTCCTGCCCTCCCTCTCATTCTTCTCTCGCACTCCCTACCTTCCCTCCCACCCTCCTTCCCTCCCTCACTCCCCCTCCCTTGCTCCCTTGTGCTCTCCCCCTCCCTCTTCTCATGACCCTCTCTCCCTCCCCTTCTCGACCCTCTCCCTCCTCTCTCTCTCTCTCCCACTCCCTCTTCCCTCCCTTCCTCTCTTCCTCCCTCTCCCTCACTCTCTCTCCATCTCTCCCTCTCTCTCTTTCCCTCCCTCTTTCTCTCTCTCTCTCTCTTCTCATGATGCTCTCCCTCCCTTTCTCCCTCCATTCTGCTCTCTCCATTTCCCTCCCTCTCTCATTCTCCCTCCCTCTCTCTCCCTCTCCCTTTCTCCCTCTCTCCCCCTCCCTCTCTCTCCCTCCCTCCCCCTTCCTCTCTCCATCTCCCTCCCTCCCTCTCCCTCTCTCTCCCCCTCCCTCCCTCTCGCTCGCTTTCGCTCTCCCTCTCTCTCCCTCCCTCTCTCCCCCTCCCTCTCTCCTCTCTCCCTCTCCCCCTCCCCCCCTCTCTCCCCTCCCTCGCTCCCTCCCTTCCTCTGTTCCTCCCTCACTCTCTCTCCTCTCTCCCTCCCTCTTCCTCTCTCTGTCTCTCTCTCTCCTCCCTTCCTCGTTCTCTCCCTCTCTCTCTTCTCATGACCCTCTCCCTCTTTCCCTCCCTCTCTCTCTCCCTCCCTCCCTCTCTCCCTCCATCTCTCTTCCCCCTCCCTCCTGCTTGTGATATATTCACAGAGCACAGCGCACACAGCTTCCTACATGGCAGGCAACTTTCTCAAAAGCCTCCGGAACATGCCTGATTCTGTTTAATTATTAACTCTGTAGTTGCAGTACACAACACGTCCACATCCACAGTGTGGCGCTACAAACATTACAAGCTTACAGACATTACACTTCTCCTTCCTTAATGAAGAAGTTATTATTACAAACATCATACATAACTTTCATGTTTATACATAACACAGGATATAAATTTACTTTTTTTTCCATATTTACAAATTTAACTTTACCACTTGTTTTCTGTTTCGAAGAGGATACCTTCGCTCTCGAACAGAACCTTCCAAACATGGTGTGGAATCTAAACTCATTTGAGGCTCATCCTGAGGAACGTTTTCCTCCACGGAATTTCCTTGATTTTCATTTGAACTCACTCTAACTTCAGGGTCTTTATTTTCCTGACTCGGACTCAGACTTTCATTCTGATTCTCTCCTGGATTTGTTTCCTGTACATTGGATTTAGGATTTGCTACTGGTGTATCAAAACTATCTGATGAGTCAGAAATAATTGAATCATTCCCACCTTCAACTCCTTCCGTGTCTGTAGGTAAAATATGATCAATATGAACAAACCTAACCTGTCCATTATCAAACATCTTTACCAAATATGTGCGAGGACCACATATCTTCACCACTCTTCCTGGTAACCACTTTAACCAGTTATGGTGATGGTTCTTCACTCTCACCTTCTGGTTTAATTTCACACTTCTCTCTTTTACTCTACCTCTATCATGATTCTCTTTCTGTCTTAATTGTGTCTCTTCTACGGACTGTGCCAAATTTGGCTTTAACAACGAGAATCTGATTCGTGGCTGTTGTTAGCGAAACAACTCTGCTGGTGTTCTACCAGTAGTTGTATGAGGAGTATTTCGATATGTAATCAGAAAATTAGCCAATTTGTTATCCAATGACAACTGTAGTTTCTTTGGATTTGGATCTAACATTTGTTTTATGAGCGCACGTTTTACAATTTGTACAGTGCGCTCTGCTGCACCATTCGTAGCAGGGTGGTACGGTGGAACCTTGGTATGTTTCACATCATTTTTGCTTGTGAATTGTGCAAATTCTTCTGACCGAAATTGTGGTCCATTTTGTAAAATGTCCAATGTTTTACTTGTTGTTATTTTCCACATTGGAAACACCTCAACCCACTTCGAATGGTTATCAATCACAATGAACAATTGTCGTCCTTCTAACTCAGCAAAATCAATATGTAGCCTTTGCCACACCCTAGGGGGCCATTTCCATGGCTGTAATGGTACTGGTGGTGGTTGCTGGCTTACCGATTGACATGTCGTACACTGACTCACAATGTCCTCTATATCTTTATCAAGACCTGGCCACCATAAATAACTGCGTGGAAAACTCTTGGTCAAGCACATTCCCAGGTGCTGGTCATGGAGGTCTCCTAATAATTTGGACCTGAATTTATTTGGTATACTCACTCTTGCACCCCACATGATACAATCTTTATCGCCTGATAATTCATTCCTACGAATGAAGAATGAATGTGTATCTTTTTTCTGTTACTTGGTTTGGCCATCCATTTGCAATATACTCATACACCTTTGACATCACTGGGTCACGTTTGGTTGCTGTTAGCATGAATGTTTTCTCGGAAGAATCACTCAACACTCAGAGTCGGTTCCAACGCCAATGCGGCCTTTATTTTCACTAGCGGGTAGGAAGCCTCAGGACTGGATCCAGGCACTTCTCTCCGACGAACAAAGAAACTCATCGATATTTATATGTTTTACAATAGTTCTTTACAGTTACTCAGCCCACTTCGGCTGGACACAATCCAATCATAACGATTATAGATTACATATAGGTTTCTTTAACCCAATAGAATTCCCCTGATACCTCAGGGGCTGTATGTTCGGTTTTGTCAGCTCGGGCTGATTAATGACCTCGTTATGTGAGGTAGGTTCTCCCCTTATCTCTCTTCCTCGGGGTTCGGCTGTGTGAAATCACTGGTTCATTGTATCCAAGGCATTCCTGGTCGTGGGCCTCACAGGGTCATTGCTCGGTCAGTCCCAGTTCATTACTTGACTAACGGGGTTCCCATCATGCTTGGGCAGCCATTTTATATGTGGCCGTTTTAAACTTATATGAGTTTAGATATATTCAGCAGGTGCCTAATGCCTAGTGTTTTGATATATTCAGCAGGTGCCTAATGCCTAGTATTTTGATAGATTCAGCAGGTGCCTAATGCCTAATGCCTACAACAGTTCCCCCCTTTCGGTAAAGGGACTAGTCCTAGTCCCCTTTTAACCGACCGTCCTACCTTTATTAGATTTTGTGCACGGCCCGGTACTCCCTGCCTCAACGTGCTGGCCAGTCACGCGGTTTCAGGAGTCCCGGTTGCTTAAATCAAATTGACACAAGGCCAAATCCTCCTGCCCCTTTATTAGATAGGCTTGTTTAGTATCCGGGGAACGGTCATGGGTCCCTCTTCGTTGTGCATGGGGCCTGCATGCCTGGCAGGCCATTATGCCCCATGTTATTGCTAAGATCAATTGTATCCCGACCATTATTCGAATCCAAGGATGGATGTTCACATTTATTCCCCAATCCCAGACCTTTCTCCACCAACTCTGACTTTGTAAGTCTACATCGATATCTTCTTCCAGTACTTTGATTTTAGTTTGCAGTTGGTGGTAGAGCTTTACGGATTGACCCACTCTGAGCCTCAACTCTCGTAATACTTCGGTTAGATGTGGGATAGGGACCTGATCAGGCTCGTCATAATCCTGTAAATGATCATGGAGCTGATCGGTTACCTCAATAACTTCGGACTTCCGGTGCCTAACCTGGGTGATATGCGCTTGCCCGATCGTGACAGGTCGTAGTGGCGTAAAGCAAAAGTTTGGCTGTGGTATAGGGCACTGCAGGTCATTATACTGGTATGAACGCTCTGTGGTAGAGATGCAGTATCTTCCCTTCCCTCCGTAGCCTGCCCTCGCGAAGTGCCTGTGTGCGGGCACTATTTCTAGTACACACCCGTCGGTTCGGTTAAACCCGCACTCGTCTAGCTCAGCTCGGCCTACTGGGTGAGGGCATACTGTGATCTCCCCCCTTTGCTTGCAATCTGTTAGGGAAATCCCGGTAAGTATGTTGTTTCGACGAACGGCGGAGGTGGTGGTCAGATAGTAACGCATGGAGACATTTTCCCGTATTACTCCGATATTCTCTAGTTGGTATAGGGGGAACGGCCCTGAGTCTGGCGTGGCTATAGGGATCATCAGGACTATCCCTATCCCAGTATTCCTACCCATCTGGCAATCTGGAATTGCTGGGTATACTCGGGTCAGTCCCTTCAGAGTACAATTATCCAGTGTCCCCCTCTGGTTAGCCAACTGAGCCAGATGTGAACTGTCTATCCAATCGGGTACTTCCCCGCGTTGGATCTGGTCGAGATTGTGGCGGATCTGTCCCACCATCCACAGACCATAAGCGTGACAGAGTTGCCCCTGTCTTTGCTTTCCTGTATCTTCTTTTTCTCTATCAATGAGGTGATTGATGGTTTTGGCGTGAGCTTCCAGGACTGAGATGCCATCCAACTGGATTTCGGCACCCTCCTTTCCTAGGTTGGCTTGGTCTTCCTGGTTTTGCTCCACCCTCTCTAATAACCCCTTCATCACCCCTCTGAGCTGTTCCACCCTCTCATTTAACCCTTGTATATCTATCGAGTTTACTACGGAGGTCCCTGTATTGAAACCGGTAGCAACATCATTAACTATTCTCCTCTTTATCCTGTTTGTGACGCCACTGTTAGCATGAATGTTTTCTCAGAAGAATCACTCAACACTCAGAGTCGGTTCCAACGCCAATGCGCCCTTTATTTTCACTAGCGGGGAGGAAGCCTCAGCACTTCTCTCCGTTGAACAAAGAAACTCATCGATATTTATATGTTTTACAATAGTTCTTTACAGTTACTCAGCCCACTTCGGCTGGACACAATCCAATCATAACAATTATAGATTACATATAGATTTCTTTAACCCAATAGAATTACCCTGATACCTCAGGGGCTGTATGTTCGGTTTTTGTCAGCTCGGGCTGATTAATGACCTCGTTATGTGAGGCAGGTTCTCCCCTTATCTCTGTTCCTCGGGGTTCGGCTGTGTGAAGTCACTAATTATACCAGTGTACTATAATGGTTCATTATAATTATCTTGTATCCAAGGCATTCCTGGTAGTGGGCCTCACAGGGTCATTGCTTGGTCAGTCCCAGTTCATTACTTGACTAACAGGGTTCCCATCATGCTTGGGCAGCCATTTTATATGTGGCCACTTTATAAACTTATATGAGTTTAGATATATTCAGCAGGTGCCTAATGCCTCGTGTTTTGATATATTCAGCAGGTGCCTAATGCCGACAACAGTTGCTCTACCAATCTCTTCAGCTGTGACTGGCAGTTCATCAATGTATGAAAAATAAAACACTTCTTCCTTATCGGCTGTAACTTGTGATGGGGAAGGCAATCTAGACATTGCATCAGCATTACTGTGATCAGCTGATCGTCTGTATTCAATATCGTATGTATATGCTGACAAAATCAAAGCCCATCTCTGCATTCGGGCTGCAGCTAATGTTGGAACTGGGGACTTTGGATGGAGGATTGCTGTTAGGGGCTTATGGTCCGTAACGATGGCAAACTTACGACTGTAAAGTATTTGTGAAATTTCTTGACCCCAAAAATTAATGTCAATGCCTTCCTTTCAATTTGCGCATAATTACTCTCACTGGCACTGAGAATGCGTGAAGCAAAAGCAATTGGTCTCTCCTCCCCACTACTTAATACATGAGAGATTACTGCCCCAACTCCATACGGAGAGGCATCACATGCTAGCTTCATCTCCTTAGATATGTCATAGTGAACTAACATAGTTCTCTCTACCAATTTGCTTTTATACTCCTTGAATGCTGTATCGCATTCTTTTGACCATTTCCAATGGACCTGTTTTTTCAATAGTTCATTCAGTGGTTGTGATACTGTAGCCAAATTTGGCAGGAACTTCCCATAATAGTTCAAAAGACCCAAGAATGAACGAAGTTCAGTGACATTCCTGGGAGTGGGTGCATTTCTAATTGCATCCAATTTTTCCATGGTTGGATGTAAACCATCTTTGTCTACTCTGTACCCTAAGTACTCCACTGAGTTTTTAAATAACTCACACTTACGAGCAGACACTCGTACTCTGTGCTTCTCTAGCCGTTTGAGGACTTCATTCAATATGTTATTATGAATTTATCTATTTGGTGCTGAAATTAGTATGTCATCCAAATAACACACTACCCCTTCAATACCTTGCAAAATCTGGTTCATCACCCCTTCGAATATGGCAGGGGCAGAAGACACTCCAAACGGTAGCCTATTAAATTGATATAGGCCTAGATGAGTATTTATAGTCAAACATGACTTGGACTCCTCATCTAGTTCAAGCTGTAAGTAGGCATTCGTAAGATCCAGTTTTGAGAAGATCTGACCACCTGTCAGTGTTGTGAACAAATCTTCTATATACGGCAATATATTGGGGACGTTACCCTCTAGAACCTGGTTTACGGTTATTTTATAATCACCACATAATCTTAACTCACCATCGGACTTAGGTACAACAACAATGGGTGTAGCCCAATTACATCGATCTATCTTACAAATAATGTTCTCAGTCACTAGTCTTTTGCGTTCTTGCTCAGCTTTCTCCTTGAGTGCATATGGTATGGGACGTGACTTGTAGTAAACCGATCTAGCGTCCTTCTGTACCCTGACACTTGCCTTGAAGCCTTGGATCGCACTGCCCATTTCGTGAACACCTTCGGATACTTCTTGATAACCTCATCCGTTGATGAAAATCTCACTTCCACACAGAAAATCTTACTCCAATCCAGCTTCAGTGAGCTCAATCAATTTCTTCCTAGTAAGGCAGACTTATCTCCTTTCACTACTATTAGAGACAAGTTCTGAAATTGATCTTTATATTTCACCAGTACGGTGATATGACCTACCACAGGAATTTTCTCTCCCGAGTAGCCTCGCAGCTCTATCTTGGATTCCTCCAGTTGGAAAAGACGCAATTTGTCGAGGTATAACGATTCCGGTACTACACTCACGGATGCACCCGTGTCGATTTCCATTGGTATCTTGAATCCCGCAACATCTATGTGGATTTTGATGCTTTCTGAATCGCTGTCCGTTAACCTCGTGCTCCTGATGATATGTAACTCTAACATCTCCTTGTCCTGTTGTTGTTCTTCCATGCTATGTAGTCTCTGGGGATTACTACTCATAGCTTTGAACGCTGAACTCATAGCTTTAAAAGCTGGTTTACCCTTCAGTCGGCATGCCTTCGCAAGATACCCAGTCTTCCTGCAGAAGAAACACTCTGCCTTCACGTATGGACAACTTTGTGCTATGTGTTGTCCCAGGCACCTATAGCACGACTTCGGCGCTCTGTTAGAATTTCCAGTTTCTGAGACTTTGGGCCCCCATCGACTTTTACTTTGAACCTGCAGGTGATTTACCTCGGTTGACTGATGACTGTAATCATTATTTAATTTTCAGGAATATTGTTCAGCCATGCTCATCGACCTCGCTGTCTGACAAGCAATCTCAAAAGTCAAGTCATCCATCGTCAATAACTTTCTTCTGATCACAACATTTTTCACCCCACAAACAAAACGATCCCGTAATGCTTGCTTTTGAAAATTTCCAAAATTACAGTGCCTCGATAGCTTTTTTAATGCTACGATGTAATCACTGATACTGACATCAGACTTTTGATTCCGTATCCCAAAATGATTAGCTTTCAGCAATTTCTAATGGTTTGGGGTTATAGTGTTGCTCCAGCTTCGTTAAAATCTCTTTAAGCGTTGTGTCCTTTGGTTCATCAGGCACAAGCAGATTTACAAGGGTGTCATACAATGCCGGACCTGCGTCCGATAAGAAGATCGCATTCTTCCGTTCCAACACAGCCCGGTTCTGGACTGCATTGTCTGGAACTTCGATTATGTTATTTGCAGTAAAATGCATTTCTAGCCGATCGACATACGCTTCAAAACATTCCCGGTCTCGAGCTGTTCACACCGTGTGCTGTATTTTACCTCGGATTTTTGTAGCTTTTTCCAAAGACAGAAACTTCCAAAGTCTCTCTGTCGGCTGGTTGAATCCTTCACCAACAAAATTTCAGCTTTAAATCATCCGAAAAATCACATCTCGCCGCCAAATGTGATATATTCACAGAGCACAGCACACACAGCTCCTAACATGGCAGGCAGCTCTCTCGGAAGCCTCCGGAATCTGCCTGGTTCTGTTTATTATTAACTCTGTAGTTGCAGTACACAATACGTCCACATCCACAGTGTGGAGCTACAAACATTACAAGCTTACAGACATTACACTTCTCCCCCCCCATTTCCCTCCCTCCCTATCTCCCTCTCTCCCTCCCTCTCTCTCTCCTTCTCTCATTCTACCACTCTCCCTTCCTCTTTCTCTCCCTCTCTCTCTTCTCATGACCCTCTCTCTCCCTCCATCCATCTCTCTTCTCCCTCCCTCCTGCATTCTCTATTTCCCTCCCTCCCTCTCCCTCCCTCTCTTTCCCTCTCTCCCTCCCTCTCTCTTTCTCTCTCTCCCTCCCTCCCTCTCCCCCCTCCCTCTCTCCCTCCCTTCCTCTCTCTGTCTCTCGCTTTCCTTCCCTTCCTCTTTCTCTCTCTCTCTCTCTTCTCATGACCCTCTCCCTCTCTCCCTCTCTCTCTCTCCCTCCCTCCCTCTCTCCCTCCATCTCTCTTCCCCCTCCCTCCTGCTCTCTCCATTTCCCTCCCTCCCTCTCTCTCCCTCTCCCTCTCTCCGTCCCTCTCTCTCTCTCCCTCCCTCTCTCCCTCTCTCCCTCCCTCTCTCTCTCCCTCTCTCCCTTCCTCTTTCTCTCCCTCTCTCTCTTCTCATGACCCTCTCTCTCCCTCCATCCACCTCTCTTCCCCCTCCCTCCTGAATTCTCTATTTCCCTCCCTCCCTCTCCCTCTCTCTCCTTCCCTCCCTCCCTCTCCCCCTCCCCCCCTCTCTTTCCCTCTCCCCCTCCCTCCCTCGCTCCCTCCCTGATGACCCTCTCTCTATGTCATGTATGTATGCTTGGGGTTACCAGCCACCAGGTGGCGCCCGTGTCGGAGGTCATTGGGCTGTACGCACGTATAAAAGGCAAGCCATCTTGTAATGTGATCACTTTGGGGCCTAATAAAGCGGAGCCAGGTTTGTGCCTGTGTTAGTTTACAGTCTGCAGTCTATCGAGTTATTACATACATATCACTCTATTTCTCTGATCTCCACAGCCTAGCCAACAACGATCTGACGGATCTGTCTGCTGGGGAGCTCTCCTCCATTCTCACCACCAGCAAGTCCCTGGTCACCATCAACCTGGACAGGAACAAGCTGGGAGACCTGGGCGTCCAGTATCTGTGCACAGCGCTACGGAGCCCACAGTTCAGGATCCAGAAACTGGGGTAAGTCTGACCTTCCGTGCTTCACCTACCCACTGCCTCAATCTACCAGGGTCAAACTCAGCACAGGCTGGGGAAGGAGCCTGGGCCTTATTAGGCTCATAATAAAGGATGAAACTGAGTACTGTGTACAATGAGTAAGTGTGACCTGAGCTCCTTTAATTAGACTCCAGAGAGCAGGTACCGTGTGGGATGCTGGGAATCCTTGGGACTCCAACAGGTAGGCCCTCTGGTGGTGGTGTGATACAGGTTGCCAAGGGTTACATACATAACATCATTCCCTCGTAAAGTCAATAGTACACTTATTTACAGGGTGATACAATCTGGGGCTTTTCGCTCCCTTGTCGATCGTCTCGGTACAAATGCGGGTGTGGGTGAGTTGGTTCACTGGGCTGCTGGGCAGCTGGCCTTGCTGGGCTGCTGGGGATGGTGAGTTCAGCTTTGTGGTCAACCGTGATGTCGGTTGCCACTTGTGTGTGTGTGTTGGAGGGTCGAAGTTGGTGGTGTCTTCTTCAGGTTGTGCGTAGCTGTTGGTGAACCGCAATTTGATTTGGTCCAAATGTTTTCTGCATGATAGTCCATTGGCCAATTTGACCTGAAACACCCTACTCCCTTCTTTGGCTATGACCATGTCAGCAAGCCATTTGGGACCATGTCCACAATTGAGCACAAACACAGGGTCATTGACCTCAATATCACGTGACAAGTTTGCGCGGTCCTGGTACACATCTTGTTGATGCCGCCTGCCCTCCACGTGATCATGGAGGTCAGAGTGGACAAGAGAGAGCCTTGTTTTGAGCGCGCTTTTCAGGAGCAACTCAGCTGGGGGAATCCCGGTGAGCGAGTGGGGTCTAGTGCGGTAGCTGAGCAGGAATTGGGACAGTCGGGTCTGCAGGGAGCATTCCGACACGCGTTTCAAGCTTTGCTTGATGGTCTGGACTGCCCGTTCTGCCTGGCCGTTGGATGCGGGCTTGAACGGGGCAGATGTGACGTGCTTGATCCCATTCCTTGAATTCAGCGCTGGTGAAACACAGTCTATTGTCGCTGACTAGGACATCAGGCAGGCCGTGCGTGGCAAACATGGCTCGTGGGCTTTCGATGGTGGCGGTGGACGTGCTAACAGACATTATTATACATTCAATCCATTTTGAATAAGCATCCACAACAACCAAAAACATTTTGCCTACAAATGGGCCCGCAAAGTCAACATGAATCTTAGACCACGGTTTGGAGGGCCTCGACCACAAACTTAGCGGTGCCTCTCTGGGTGCATTGCTCAGTTGAGAGCAAGTGTTGCATTGGCGCACGCATGACTCTACATCTGAGTCGATGCCGGGTCACCACACATGGGATCTGGTTATGGCTTTCATCATTACTATGCCTGGGTGGGTACTGTGTAGGTTGCGTATGAACATTTCCTGCCTTTCTTGGGCAAGACCACGTGATTACCCCAAAAAAGACAGTCCGCCTGTAAGGACATTTCGTCTTTGCGCCTGTGGAACGGCTTAATCTCTTCCTGCATCTCCGCTGGGACGCTGGACCACCCGGTGGTGGGCAATGGTAGCCGACTGAGAGCATCA